>NW_027397081.1:14770447-14820422 GCF_003265705.2 Callorhinus ursinus | reverse complement strand
TGTGTGTGTGTGTGTGTGTGTGTGTGTGTGTGTGTGTGTGTGTGTGTGTTTAAAAGATTTTATTTTTAAGTAGTCTCTACACCCGGCGTGGGGCTTGAACTCACAATCCTGAGATCAAGAGTTGCTGCTCCTCTGACAGAGCCAGGCAGGCGCCCCTTACCTCTCTCTTTGGAACACTCATCACACATGTTATTATTTCTTAATGTCTGTATTTCCCATTAGACTGTAAAATCTGTGAGAGCAGGGACTGTGCCTGTTTGGCTCCCACTATGTCCTTTTGCTTAACACAGTGCCTAGCACATAGTAGGTGAGCCCTAAATATTTGTTGAATGAATGCATGAACAAATGAACTGATAAGTAATTCAACATCTTCTCTGGGAAGTTGCTCCTCAAAATTGGGCAATTTAGTGGTTGTAAATGGGGAGGTACCAAGTCTTGAAAGAAAGAAAGGAAAGAAAGAGGAAAGAGGAAAGAAAGCCTTGAACCCTGCATAAGAGAGAAAGATCATGTTGTCTTGTAGTACCTGCCTGGCCTACCACCAGACATAATGAGGTGCTTTTGGTGACAAAGTGTCTGATCATCAATCTGAAGTAGCACCGTTTTAATTCAATTTCATTCACTGAGTCCTGATCATGCATTTGGCTTGGGGTTTTTATTGATAGCCAAGATAGATAGATAACTCAAGAGAGGCTTGATTATATTATACCTACTTTTACTCATTTTGAGATTAAGCAAAAGCTTCCCCTGCCCACTTACTACCTGTGTGCCTTTGAGTAACTCACTTAGTTTTTGGCCTTGTTTCCCTTTCTATAAATTTGGAATAATCATACCTGCCCCATGTATCGTTCGGTGTTGTTATGTGGCTCAACTGAGTAAACCTGTGGGAATCATTTGCAAACCAGAAAGGACTACACAAATAACAGATGCTACTTTAGAATAGGGTTTCTTAGCTTTGGCACTGTTGACATTTTGAGCTGGAGAATTCTTTGTTGTGAGGGGTCTATCTTTGCACTGTAGGATTTTTATCAGTATCCCTGACCTCTACCCACTAGATGCCAGTAGCACTCTCCCCAAACTGTGATAACCAGAACTGTCTCCAGATATTGCCAGATGTCTCCTGGAGGCCCACATTTCCCCCAGTTGAGAACTACTGCTTTAGGACTTCAGGGAGAATTTAGAAGATCTTCAGGAGTTAGGATCCTAGGGCTCTTAGGTCAGGCCTTTTCCTGATAAGTTGTATTAACTTGTCTTTTAACCTATAGGAAGGAGGTGAACAAAACATAAAAAAAAAAAAAAAAAGTCTGACTGAGAAAACCCATTATGCATTTGTATTTTATTTTGGACTTACTTAGTTTCACATTTTCATTGCATTTTGCAAATTAACTTCTTTTTTTGTTTGTTTGTTATGGTGTTGCTTTTTTAGATTTTTCATTATCAGTCCTTCCAGTACCCAACCACAGCAGGTACATTTCAGGATCGAATTTCCTGGGTTGGAGATGTATACAAAGGGGATGCGTCTATAAGCATAAGCAGCCCTACCCTAAAGGACAATGGGACATTCAGCTGTGCTGTGAAGAATCCCCCAGATGTGCACCATAATATTCCTGTGACGGAGCTAACAGTTACAGAAAGGGGTAAGCCAACTGCCACCAACCTTCTTCTGCCGGGCTCTGTGACTACCGTGCTACTTACCAGAGAGATCAGGGACAAGCACAGCTACTTGTCTTTGAAAGCCAGTCAGTCAATGGAACATTTGGCCATCCTGAATTGACTATTAGGATGAATTTCTTAATCTTGATTTTGCAAACTGAAGTTGTTATTCAAATGTTGTTATAGTTTCCCTGTTATCTATTTTTTATTTTAACTTCAGGTGTCCAGAGGTCTTGTGGAACGCATGGCAGACCCCTAAGTAAATGGAGCCTTGTTATCTGTGTGAAATAGAAGTCATTTGATTTCCTCAGTCTGTTCATACCCTCAGTTATGAGGCCATTTTCTTGCCCGTGTGTTGAAAGGGTGCCCCTTTTAATGATGGGAGGCAGCACATTTCTTTTATGTTACAAAAGGCAGCAGTTTCCTTTTAGAATGAAAGTGCAGGAAAGTAGGTTAAGGACTGACCTTTTTTCCTACATTATTCTCGGTCAATCTAATTCTCAGTTGGATTTGAACCAAAGATGTAGAGATACAGAACTGCATTATGGTTCGTTATAGATGCCTTATCATCTCCTAGGTCTTTCTCAAGTTTGTCTTTTTCTCCCTCTTTCTTTCTCCCTTTCTTTCCCTTCCTCCTCCAGTTCTTTTTTCTTCTTTTTTAAAGAGGATAACTCAAGGTTTCAAAGATACAGGCATGTTCATGCTGCAGGCTGAGTAGAAAGTAGTATAGTTTTTTTGGAAGAAAGTTTGGTCGTATTAGATGCCTTAAAAGTGTATGCCCTTTGATCCAGGAATCCCATTTTAAATTTTATCTTAAAGAAATAGAGCTAAATATGAGGATTTATGTACAAGGATGATCATCATAATGTAACTTACAGATTCAAGGAATTGGAAACAGCTTGAGTGTCCAGCGTTACAAAATTGGTTCAGTAAATTACTCAGTATGGTAGAATACTGTGCAGCCAAGTAACACTTGGAAGGAGTTTTTAATGATGTGGGAAAAATTTATCATATATTACATAAAAAAAGGAACTTAGAAATAGTCCATAAACATATGATCCATACTTCTTTTTTTTTAAAGATTTTATTTATTTATTTGAGAGAGCGAGAATGAGAGAGAGAGCACATGAGAGAGGGAAGGGTCAGAGGGAGAAGCAGACTCCCTGCTGAGCAGGGAGCCCGATGTGGGACTCGATCCCGGGACTCCAGGATCATGACCTGAGTTCAAGGCAGTCGCTTAACCGACTGAGCCACCCAGGCTCCCCGATCCATACTTCTAAAGCTAGGCACTGTCCTCCCTATCTGCAGACCCATACCCACATACTCCTAGAAAGAACACCGAATGGGTAGATACCAACGTGTCAGTCCTATGTAGGGGGATTACGGGTGCATTTTTGTTCTTTGTACTTTCATGTACTCTCTGCCTCTTCTACAACGAATTCTTGTTGTAATCAGAAGAAATACAAGAGCAAAAGTACAATCTAGCTCAGCCAAAGAAGGCCCTTTTGCACGTCCCTCCCTCTCACCTTCCCTTTTTCCTCCTCTAGGTTTTGGCACCATGTTCTCCTCGGTGGCGCTCCTCTCCGTCCTTGTCTTCCTGCCCTCAGCCGTGGTGGTGGTTCTGCTGCTGGTGAGGATGGTGAGGAAGTCTGAGGGGCTGCAGAAGATGAGCAAGTCTGGCTATAAGAAGTCGTCTATTGAGGTTTCAGATGAGTAAGTTCAGCTGGAACCCCAAGCACTTAGCCCCTTTCCTCTTCAGAACCCTGCTGGGTGGATAGTCCCCAGAGGCCTGAATCTACCCCTTTCCTTTTTCCCAGGCCAAGTTTCGTTCTGCCGAGGAGTACTAGAAGGAAGGTTGGGGGCGAACCTAGTGGATATTAATTTGGGGAGAGAGATGGAGGGGTGAATGTAGGGTCCTTGTCTCTGCTTTGGAAATCAGATTGTACTATCTATGGTTCTGCATATAAATTCTAAAGTGGTGGGGCGCCTGTGTGGCTCAGGCGGTTTAGTGTCCGACTCTTTTTTTTTTTTTTTAAGATTTTATTTATTTATTTGACAGAGAGACAGCGAGAGCAGGAACACAAGCAGGGGGAGTGGGAGAGGGAGAAGCAGGCTTCCTGCTGAGGAGGGAGCCCGACGTGGGACTCGATCCCAGGACCCTGGGATCATGACCTGAGCCGAAGGCAGATGTTTAACGACTGAGCCACCCAGGCGCCCTAGTGTCCGACTCTTGACTTTGGCTCAGGTCATGATCTCAGGGTTGTGAGATCAAGCCCTGTATCAGGCTCCATGCTGGACGTGAAGTCTGCTTAAGATTCTCTGTCTCCCTCTCCCCCTCCCCTCTCTCTTTCTCCCCCTCTCTAGGTAAATAAATAAAAATTCTGGAGTGGCTATCACATTCTTCCAAAATTAACAGGAATTTCCAACAAGTCAGTTATTTTTCTCTTCTCGTTTTGGCACCAAGCTGATGTGTCCCAACAGAAAATGCCTAAGCAATGAGGAAGGCTTTAAGAACAGTCTTGGACAGCAAAACCAATTTAAATAACCAAGATCTGTTCTTGGTCAGCACATGCTCTGAGGGCCTAATTGGATTGTGATTGTCAAAGGCATTTATGAAACATCATGTTGGCAGTGAGCAGGCATGGTCCAGTACTTTCCCTAGGAACAAATCTACTAAAAACAGGTGACAAAAGTCTGCGTAAAACCCATTTTGATTCTCCATTGTCTTCTTGGGAGGGAAGTCTTCCCTGGGAAGGGTCTAAAATTTTCTTTCTCTGTGCATGTGTGCACATGTGTATTTGTGCATGCACATTTGCTTCATGGGAGAGAGAGTGCCCTTTATAGGAATCTTTGTCCCCCTCAAAAGATCAAGGGCTCTTGGTAGAAATACTAAGATGTCTATTTCTAAGCATGATCTAACAAGATTCCTTATGCTCCAACCTTCAGGCCCGTTGTTCCCTGACATTTCATCTTGTTCACTTCACGTGCCAGATACACAGCTTATTTTCTTCTCTAAATAAGCTACACTCACTCAGGTCTTCCTCCCTTTTTCTCCCCCCACATGCTTTTCTCTCCCTTGGAATCCTCTCCTTCCCTCCCTTGTTTGCCTGGAAAACTCTTCCTGATCCTCCAAGACCCAGCTGAAGTGTTCCATCTCTGGAGTCTCCCTGAGTCCTCCCCAGAGAACAGGTCATTCTCTCCTCTTTGCTGCCCTAGCAGTTTGACCTTAAGCTTATTAAAATACTTTATTACATTGTGTCATAATGTACTTGTTAGGTTGCAACAGGTTTCTCACACCCATGAGGCTGTGAGCTCTTCGAGGGGCAGTGTGGTGCTCAGTACATTTCTAAGTGAATGATTGGGACCAGCTCCTGTTTACTGGGCACTTGCTTTGTGTCAGGCACTGTGGTACGTGGTTTACATGTGGTTATTTTTTATCCCAGCGCTTAAGTAACCTGCCTGCTCACCCTTCTAGTAAGTGGCCGAACTGGGATTTAAAAACGAGACCTGGGGCGCCTGGGTGGCTCAGTTGGTTGGGCGACTGCCTTCGGCTCAGGCTGTGATCCTGGAGTCCCGGGATCGAGTCCCACATTGGGCTCCCTGCTCGGCAGGGAGCCTGCTTCTCCCTCTGACCCTCTTCCCTCTGATGTACTCGCTCTCTCTCATTCTCTCTTTCAAATAAATAAATAAAATCTTTAAAAAAAAAAATAAAAACGAGACCTGTCTGACTTCAGCAGCTGTGCTCCTAGGTGCTCTGCTGTGCTGAGGACAGTAATTGTTCAGATTTGCTTTGTCCTTTTTCTCCAGGACGGACCAAGAGGAGGGGCAGGACTGCATGGCGAGGCTTTGTGTTCGTTGTGCGGAGTGCCTGGTAAGCTCATGCCATTTCTCTGTTCACTGTTCATGTTCCATTTTCCTGCGTACTTAAGGGGATCCTTTGCCCTCAGAGGCAGCAGAGGATATGCAGATAAGGCCCAAAGCAAGGTATGAATCAAGGTCTTCCCCCAAAGCATTTTGGTCTCAGGGGACTGATTCTAACCATTATTTTGTTTTCTGTCTGATAGGCATAGAGTGGTGTCCTTAGGTTAGGGAAGGTTAGGGAAGTCTCTGCCTACTGACAGAGAGCATCCTGAAAGAGGAGGGGCCTGTGCCACCAAGGTCATACTAGGAGACTTTGGCTGGTTGGACTCAGAATTCTGAATTGAACTTTCCTGCTGTGCCTCAGTTCCCCCCCCCCCCCGAGGGAATTAGAGTGATATAACCTTCTAGGTGACTTGTGGCTTTATCAGTAAGAAATACCCATGTTGGAGGGGCGCCTGGGTGGCTCAGCTGATGAAGTGTCCGACTCTTGATCTCAGCTCAGGTCTTGATCTCAGGGTTGTGAGTTCAAGTCATGTATTGGGCTCCATACTGGGTGTGGAGCCTACTTAAAAAAAAGGAAGAAGGAAAAAAAAAATACCCACGTTGGAAGGCCTGAGTGTTGATTTAAATTTCGAAAGGCTGTCATCCCTCTGTTTTTTAAACTCTGGCTATGATTGGTAGGCTTGTGTGGCTGTCCCAGCATCCTAGGAGGAGAGACTCTCTGATGTGGTACAGTTGGAAACAGGTCAAAAGCAACTTACGATCTAATATGAAACATACCTGTCATTGCAGGGTTTAAACTTGAGTTCTCTTTGTACTCACTGCCAAGCTCAGCGCTTGGCCAGATGACTGTAGCCCCAGCTGTTCACTGCAGTGTTCTTTGTTTCTCTCTCTCACAAACGGGAGTGTAATAGCTAAGTTGAGGGGAAGGTTGAAGAGGATCTAACAATAACCCTTCAGGGTTTGAATACTCCGATAACACAAAATAAGTTAGTGTCCATGACTATCATCATCCACATTTCAGATATTAATTCATTCAGCAGTTATTTACTGAGTGTCTGACACGTGCCAGATGGATTCTGGGTACTTAGGAAACACAAGTGAACTTGTGACAAAAATCTCTGCCCTCCGATAACTTCCATTCTTTTCCGTATGTAGAAAACTCTCATTCTTCAAGACGCAACTGAAATGTCACTTTCTCTTAAAATAGTTATTATTGGTTATTAAACAATAACTAACTAAATCTTTTGAAAATAAGCAAAACATGGAGTATACCAGATGGTACTTAATGCAGTAAAGAAAAACAAAATAGGGAAAGAAAATGGGATGGCTGGATAGGGGGTATGATATTAAATACCTCGCTGAAATGATATTTGAGCAAACACCTAAAAGAAGTAGGTAGGAAGCCATATAGCTGTTGTGGAGGAATGTTCTGGACAGAGGAGATGGTAGGTGCAGCAACTCTGTGGAGGGGCCATGTTTGGCATGTTCTTGGGACAGCAAGGAGACCATTGTGGCAGGAATGAAGTGAGCAAGGTGAAGAATAGCATTTGTGGACATCAGAGAGACAATGCCATATCTTATGAACATAATAAGTGAATGGAATGAACTGGGCTTTTATTCTTTTTAAAGATTTTATTTATTTATTTGACACAGAGAGAGACACAGCGAGAGAGGGAACGCAAGCAGGGGGAGAGGGAGGGGGAGAAGCAGGCTTCCTGCCGAGCAGGGAGCCCGATGCGGGGCTCAATCCCAGGACCCTGGGACCATGACCTGAACCGAAGGCAGACGCTTAACGACTGAGCCACCCAGGCGCCCTGGGCTTTTATTCTTTTTTTTTTTTTTAAGATTTTATTTATTTATTTGAGAGAGAGAGAAAGAGAATGAGAGACAGAGAGCACAAGAGGGAAGAGGGTCAGAGGGAGAAGCAGACTCCCCGCTGAGCAGGGAGCCCGATATGGGACTCGATCCCCGGACTCCAGGATCATGACCTGAGCCGAAGGCAGTCGCCCAACCAACTGAGCCACCCAGGCGCCCCTTTGGGCTTTTATTCTTAATGAAATGGGATGCACTGGAGGTTTCTGAGAAGAGAAGCACTATGTATTTCCAAAGGCTCACTCTGGCTTCTGTGTTGAGAATAGGTGGTACCGTGGTCAAGGGGCCATGACAGTCATAGAGCCCAATAAGGAGACCTTAGCAATAATGCAGGTGAGAGGGGATGGTACTGGTTTGAACCAGGGTGGTAGGAAGTTGTTGTATTCTGATTATAGTTTGAAGGTAAAGCCAGAGGGATTTATGGATGGGTTTCCCGTATCTGTGAAAGAATGAGAGGAATCAGGGATAATTCCATGGTTCTTGACTTGAGCAACTGATAGAATAGGTAGAGTAGATGTAGACTAGAGCCCTGGAGTTCTCCAAGGTTGATCAGTTGGGAAGAGGAAGGGGAATTGGTAAAGGAGGCTGAGAAGGAACATCCAGTGAGGTAGCAGGAAACCGGGAGGATTTGTTATCCTGGGAACCGAGTGAAGAATGTGTTTCAAGGTAAAGAAGGTGATTAACTGTGTCGGTTGCTGCTGAGTCAGGTCAAGTAAAATGAGAACTGAGACTTGATTATTGGCTGATCTGGTGATGTGGAGGTCATTGGTGACCTTGGCGAAAGCAGCTTCAGGAGAATAGAGGGGAAGAAAGCCTGATGCGGGTAAGGTT
The DNA here is from genome assembly GCF_003265705.2 of Callorhinus ursinus. Classification (NCBI taxonomy): domain Eukaryota; kingdom Metazoa; phylum Chordata; class Mammalia; order Carnivora; family Otariidae; genus Callorhinus; species Callorhinus ursinus. The sequence continues at coordinate 14,812,205 of NW_027397081.1, read as the reverse complement.
GAGAAAGAACGCAGAGAAGCGATGGTGACAGTGGGTGTAAACAGCTCTCGCAAGGAGTTTTGCTGTGAAGAGATGCAGAAAAATCGGGTGATAGGGTAGGAGGGAGATGTGTGTCAAGAGTTACTTTCTGTTTAAGGTGGGAGAAATTATAGCACATTTGTATGCTGATGGAAATGATTCAGTAGGAAAGGAAAAAATGATGCTGCGGGGGTGTGTGTGTGGCTGGAGTAGCTCTAGAATGTGATGCACAATGGGGATGCTGACCTTAGAGAAAGGCAGGGAGAGAGAGAATCCATAAGAAGTGTAAAGAAGGCCACGCAGATGGGCCCAGATGCAGGTGAGTGTGTAAATATGGTGACGGGAGCTCCCGGAAGTTCCCTGCTGATGACTCTTTTCCCAATGTCGGGAGAAAGCAAGGTCGTCCGCTGAGAACAAAGTGAGGAGGACGTGCTGGAGGTTTGAGGAAAGAGGGAAAGGTAGTCATCCAGGAGAATAGGAGAACGATGGGCCAGAGAAATGTGTTGTGCCAGGTAGTACTAATGGGCCACTTGAGGTTAGAAGTAATGAATACAAGTTTAAATAATAAAAGTAAGAATAATGGTAACAGTCGCTAATCTTTTTTTTTTTTTAAGATTTTATTTTTTTGACACAGAGAGAGAGAGAACAAGTAGGCAGAGGGAGAGGGAGAAGCAGGCTCCCTGCCGAGCAGGGAGCCTAATGCGGGACTCGATCCCAGGACCCTGGGACCACGACCTGAGCCGAAGGCAGCTGCTTAACCGGCTGAGCCACCCAGGCACCCAACAGTAGCTAATCTTGAATGAGTGCTTGCACAGTGCTAAGCACAATGCGAAGTGACTTCCATACATGGTCTCATTCAGTTCTTGTCGCCTTTCTATGACGTGTCCATATTTTTACTACCCCTACCCCCCATTTTACAGATAAGGAAACTGAGGCCTAGAGTCATTTAATAACTTTGCTCAAGGTCACACAGCCAGCAAGGGGTGAAGCTGGCATTGGAACTCAGAGAAATCGAGAAACCCAGACTCCCAGCTACAGTCCTCATGCTCTTCTGCAGACAGGCATCTTTTCATGTGTGCTGAGGTTTTAAAAAATATCCACCACGGAAAAGGGAACCATTAGGGTTTCAAAGCAGAAATTAGTCCAAAGGACAGCAAATATATCGAGGGCCTTGGAGGCTTCATGGGAACCTAGATGCGCTGAGTCAGTGCTATTTCATTGTTAATGTCACCTCGTGCTGAGTTCCGTTGAGGGGTCCTTGCACAACCTCTTTGTCTAAACTCTGACAGTGGCCATGTATCTACACCACAACTGCTGTTCTTTCCCACCAGGACTCAGACTATGAAGAGGCATATTGATGAAAGTCTTCATGATATAAGAAGAGTCACCTGCTAGCAGAACAAGTCCCGTTCCCCTGGCAGCTAAAGCCTCTCAGAAGCGGAGCTGGCTTGGATGGCAGTGCTGGAGGATTCTGGAAGTCATCAGGAGAGACTTCAGGAACCATTTATTTATTGAAGAAATGTTCTTTTTATATTTATAAACTGTTTAAGAGATCTCAGAAGAAACTCATAGCTACCCCTTTTAATAACTTATGCTCTACTTGAATGAAGGAGTTCTCTTCCTGAATTGAAAGATACTTTTTGTTTCCCCTGTGTTCTTGAATGTATTACATGTTTTCTTCCAGTTACTTGAGGGGAATCCTAAATGTTGGCCACACCATGGATGCCAAAATATCTTTAAAAAATGAAATGGAGCTCGTAGCTTCCTGATGTGCTACAAGACGAAATGTTTGTTGGGGATAAGTGTCCTTTGTTATTTGCTCCATGAATGTTTTCAGCTGTGAATCAGCAAAGAGCATATACTCCTTGGTTTCATGACACCATCACTTGTGTTTGGGTGACTTGGAACCCTAACTTCCATAGAGTTGGCAGGACCAGGAGTCCATAGTTTGCTTTGACTGAGTTTTTAAAGTATTAAAATGTCATCAATTTATGATTAAGGAAGGGAATGGCGACCTAAAGGGATCGCTTTCTTTTGTCTTGCTAGGTGCAGTTTGTTACCTTACTCTCTTATGGCTGACTAATGAGTGGTTTCCTTCTTGATGTCCCAGATCAGAGGCAAGATAACTCTTTGTAAGGTTTTTAGTGGGGAATGTAGAGAATATTTTCTCAGTTATTTGCAATATTCTTTTTTAACAAATGCCATTCCGGAGTTCAAATGTTGGATTGGCTTTAATGAGGCTTTTATTTATAGGAAATAATCTTTTTGACCTGAGTCATTCTTCAGAACTTTTTTGTGTTCTAAAATGTGCCAAATATGAGTGAGCTAAGGTATTTACAAACAGTTTTTGCATAATATTTGACATAAGGAAGTGAGATGGTACATAACCTTTACTTCTCGTTTCTGTTCTCTGATACCTTATATCGACTTCCTCCATTTTCCCGCAGCAAACGATTTCCAATTTTAATTTACATGGGATTTTCTATAAGCCATTAAGAAATATGCAAGACATGTCCAGAAGATCACAGTGTAGTCCTCTGTAAAACAGCAGCAGAGTTTACTTCTCAATTATGAGAGACAAAAATTTTCCCCTCCTCCCATTGCTGTTTTTTTCAACGGGAGAGTCCATGATTCTTCACTAGGTGACTCAGGAGGCTTCCATATTACAGCAAATACACCGTACACATTATACAAAAAAAAAATCACTTCCCCAGGATTTATTTGAGTATATGTGCTGCCGAAGCCAGCACACCCCAGGATTTATTTTTAAAAATTTGGGTTATTAGTGCTGGAAGTCATCAGTAAAAACTTGAAAAAATATGACATAGGTTTGGCCTGGCCCTTTTGTCAATCTAGTCCATACATAAGAGAGTCTGGTTAGTTAATTAGAAATTATGCTTTTTGTCCGGTCACGTAAGGAAGTGGAAGAGGAAAAGGCACATTGTCAGTTTATTTCTAGTGGTTAAGCCTCAGAGTCTTGAGCTACTTTGGCTCATCTGGGGCCAGGCTAGTGAGACAGTCTGACACCTCAGCTGGGAGGGGAAAACATGTTTGAGCAATGAGAGTTAATACTCTGGGCTCTAGGAGATTTGAAGATAGAGATCTAATTGTGAGGCAGACTTGTGGGTCCTTATGTCTCTGAGAAAGAGATGATGCTACAGGAACCCAGCTAAAACCACATTTCCTGGATCGAGGAACTGGTTTTATCTCGGTTTTCTTGTAATTTCCTTTCAGGCATGTTGTGAGGATTAATCCAGGCTAGTATGTTTGTCCCTTTAGGTAGATGGTGCTGTGTGGATACTTGGTTGTTGTTATTTTGTAGCCTTGATCATGATTTGAACAAGGCCCTTTCTTCTTAAGTGACTGAACAGTAGCATCCTTCACGGTGAGAGAGTAAGCTGCTTAGTTCGTGGGCTCCGTGGCTTTAAAAGGTCACGTCAGTCCTAAGGCTGCTCTCAGTGTCCTTGTTCGTCTCTCACCCTGAGTCTGGCTTACAGCCTTACGGCTTTTTTTCTTTTTCTTTTTCTTTTCCTTTCTTTCTCTCTCCCCCAAAGGAGCAAAAAGCAGTATTTGGATACCTGCCTTCTTTAAGGATGGAAAGAAGATAAAGTTGGTTTTCTTTTTTTTAACTTACTCTTTTAATATCTTCTCAGGTGCTATTCTCTCTCTTTTTCCTCTTGCTGCTCTGGATGCAGAGCACACTGTCTGAAGACCAGCCTTGTCTAGAAAGGAAATTTAATTCTGAAAGCTTCAGACAGGGTGAAAAGCCTTTCAGAATTTTTCTTTGGCTGCTGAAGGCTTTACCTGTGGCTACATTACCTTGTAAGTTTTGCGTATTGAGCTCTTAATTCTGTTACCAAATGTGAATTTATAAAATGCTTTGTGTTTCCCATGTGGCCTGTTACCCCAGGCTTCTTGGAGAATGTCTTAGTTCTCTGCAGCTCCCAAACTGCGCACTGGTGCTTCAAGAGGGAACATTGTATGTCCCTGTGTAAAAAAATTGTTGGAGGCCAAATCCCGAATCTGAATGTTCTATTGTGTCACTCTGTTATGGTTCCAAATGAGAGGCATAAGAAAACCCATAGGTTTTCTTATGGATAGGACCAAGACTATCATGTAATTGGACTACTGGAGACTTTGCTGCCAGAAGAGGCAGCTCCATTCCTTTGACCCCTGTGTTGGACTGTTGAACTGTTAGCAGCTGCATTTCACTGCATTTTTTGTGTTTGTTTTTTTGTAGGAGCGTGTGCACTGTTGGGCCATGTGCACAGATATTGTGACTCTTGGGGTCTTTACCACATCACACTTAATAAACTGCTTTGCACTTTCTGGTTACTTTTTGGTGTGTGTCTACATATAAAATGAGAGCTGTCAGATGTAAGGGGAGGAGGTTGTGGTTTCCAGCAGCAAGCAGCCATTCATCTCTAAGGTGTACCCCTGCAAGAACCTGCATAGATTCAGTGGTCTGCTGGAGCCAGCTCACATAGCAAGAGCTGATGGTTAAATTTTTAGGAATTTTGCAAGCCCATTGTTAAATGATTGGTAGCTTGAAACAGGCCATGGTGGGAGTATTTATGTACGTTGCTGCCTTACCATGCAATCATGTAGCATAGTCCTTGAGAGAGCAAATATTCAACAACTTTTCTTTTTATTATTTTTTCAAGATTTTATTTATTTGAGAGACAGAGAGAGAACAGGAGCGGGGTGGGCTGGGGGGAGTGGCAGAGGGAGAAGCAGGCTCTCCGCTGAGCAAGGAGCCCAACGAGGGGCTCGATCCCAGGAGCCCGGGATCATGACCTGAGCCGAAGGCAGACACTTAACCGACTGAGCCACCCAGGCGCCCCTTTGACAACTTTGTGAATGATACAGGACATGTTCCAAAAAAACCAAATGGCTATGTGTAGGTCAAGCCAAGGTTGAGGAGTGTATACTAAGAACACTTATTTTAAAGTGGCAGCTTAGGGTGCCTGGGTGGCTCAGTTGGTTAAGCGACTGCCTTCGGCTCAGGTCGTGATCCTGGGGTCCCGGGATCGAGTCCCGCATCGGGCTCCCTGCTCAGCGGGGAGTCTGCTTCTCCCTCTGACCTTCCTCCATCTCATGCTCTCTCTCTACCATTCTCTCTCTCAATAAATAAATAAAAATCTTAAAAAAAAAAAAGATGTTGAAGTGGCAGCTTAAAAGCAAAAGATATCTTGACGTGAAGAAGCTTTGAGTTCTTATCTACGATGTCCAAATAGCCCAAGGGGTTCACCAGGGGAATAACAGCTACTTGTGTTCTGTAAATGCTGACATCACATGGGTAGAGGAAATCAACCTGGTAAGTTGGAGGACTGAGCGGGCCTATCTTTGGAGGCAGGGATTGAGTGATTGCCTGGCTATATTGCACCTCTGTGTTGAGAGAAAAAAGCGAGAGTTTGCTTATTTTATTTATTTTATTTTATTTTATTTTATTTTATTTTATTATTTTGAGGTTGCTGTATTTTAAAGATTTTATTTATTTATTTATTTGAGAGAAAGAATGAGAGAGAGAGAGAGAGCACATGAGAGGGGAGAGGGTCAGAGGGAGAAGCAGACTCCCTGCTGAGCAGGGAGCCCGATGCGGGACTCGATCCCGGGACTCCAGGATCATGACCTGAGCCGAAGGCAGTGGCTTAACCAACTGAGCCACCCAGGCGCCCAAGGTTGCTGTATTTTAAACAGAGCAAAACGTTTTGTGTTCATCTTAAATTTATTGTATTTTGTTTGCATGCAGCTGATTTCTTTCTTGGGGAATGTTTGCCTGATGCCATTTGAGACCCCGCCCTCAGAGAGCTTGTAATCTAGAAGGGGAGACAGCACAAGCCCTGGTCTGGAATCTGAGGCTCTCCTCAGTAAGTTGAATTTATTACCTCTTTTTAGAACAAAAGTATAAATAAAAATTGGGTCATGGGCCAGATGACAGAAACGAGAACCTTGATTTAGAGGTTCCTGTTTGCATCTCTGTAGCCACCTCAGTGCACGCATTTGGTTTGTTCTGAGCCTGACCTGTGCGCAGAAGTCTCTGGAGTCGGACTTGGGTACTGCACTCGTAGCAGAACTAGCGCGCTGCTTCCCCTGGGTGCATCTCATCACAGGTAAGCTGTTGCTTTGCATTTCTTAAGAAGTGATTCAAACTTTTTAGAAGCTGGTTCTGAAGGTTTTAATTTGATGGCCACATTTGCAGGGCTCTCAACCTCTGCAGGAAGGGACTGGCATAAGGTAGGCTGGTGGGTGAGGTTTTCGTTTCTGTAGTGTAGAGTCACTTCTCTTAAGATCCTCAGAGAATAAAGGCGTAAGAGGTTTGCTCTTAATGAAAGAGTAGATGATGATGGTGGTGGACTTTAGCTTATAAGTTGCCTGTGTTTTTAGGTAGAGCAGTGACTGACTAGTCCTCCTGACTAGTTGTCCTTCTGACTAGTTGTCCTTCAACTCATGGCAGCACTTGTCCCTCACCGGTTCCTTTCTCCCAGTCCTAGATAGGCCAATATTTTTTTTTTTGAAGATTTATTTATTTATTAGATCGTATGTGCACTAGCGGGAGGGGCAGAGGGAGAGAGAGTCTCAAGCAGACTCCATGCTGAGCGTGGAGCTGGACGTGGGGCTTGATCTCACGACCCTGAGATCATGACCTGATCTGAAACCAAGAGTCAGAGGCTCAACTGACTGTGACACCCAGACGCCCCTAGACAGGTCAATATTTAACCTTAAGAAGTCAGGAACTTAAACCTCTCAAGAGAGCTAGGCTAGTGTCTTTATCGTCATGCTCTTGATCTCATGAAGGCCTACTGTAGGGTGGTTTAGGTGTAACCCTGAGGAGGGAGCCCCAGTAATGACTTCCAAAGTCCCCTTCAGGTTAGAGGGTTGACCAATGTCATTGAGATTCCCTTACAAGGAGCCATGTAACCTCCCTGCCCAATGTAGGATAAGTGGTCTTGGAAGGACCAGAAGTTCGTGCCTTAGGGTGGTTGGATTCATATACCTAAAAACAATGAGAGCCTGGAGGTGTGCAGCCAAGGGTAAACTGAGGGGACTTAGCATGGAGCGGGGGTGGGAGTGGGAGGCGGGCTATGTAAGGGAAGCCTGTGCAGTTGTCTGTTTGCTCAGTGGTTGGTTGTCCCTCTGGGTGGGGGTGGGGTGGGGTGGGCAAACACCTGCCCTCAGAGACAACACCTCTCCCTATTTTGTCTTGTGATATCCTAATATTTGGGGGTCATTTTCACATCCTGTGTGGTAGTCTCATTGTCATGAGTCTCTTTTGAAGATGTTTTGCTGTCATCATTGTGCCAAGGGAAACAATTCCTCTGCACTGTTAATGATGGGAAAGGGGATCCTTATAGTTACAACTCCCGGGGGTGATAGAAGACATTTGCCAGGAGTTCTATTGTGAAAGCGCCATGAGCTCGGGTGCAAATGTTTGGCCAACGTATGAGCTGCCTTACTGTGCAGAATTATCTCAAGAACATCTGCTGGGGAGATGTCAGGATCTGGAGAAGAAGCAGTTATAGAAGCTGAGAATTTAAATGGAGTCTTATTATGAAGGTGCTGAAGGAGCATCTGATGCTTTGGTTGGATTTCTAAAGACCGAGATTAGTTTATATAGATATTCTGTGTTTGTATATGTAAAATTCTGAGTTTCATTATTCAGATACATATGTTCAGGACATATATATTCGGCACACACACACACACACACACACACACACACACACACACGATAGGACTTTCTGAACATTTGCCAACTAAAGGTAATCAAAACTTGACTAAAGTGTCCTTGGCCCTGTTAGGTGTTGCTCTCTCTTTTGACGAGTGGTTCCCAGATCCGCCCCCCGCCCTGGGCCTCCCTCAGTGCTAGCCCTGGACATGCAGAGGCACATAGGCTCAGCTCTTGGCTTCGTGGAGCTTATCATCTTGGGAGGTGAGGGTGGAGAGCAAGACTTTAATCAAACAGGCACACAAATAAATAGATAATTAGAGATTGTGACAAGTGCCCTGAAGGAAAGATAAATAGTACTGTTAAAACTTGTGGCTAGGAATCTGACCTGGTGAGCATGGCTCAGGAGAGAGGTCCCTAAGGAAACCACATTAGCTTGAGATCTGAAAGCTGAACAGGATTTCACTGGGTGAAGCTGGTGGGAAGAGCATTCAGTCAGAGGAGCAGATTCATCCTGTTGTGATAAATGAAGTTCAGAGAAATTGGGCTCTAAAACATGGGATAGCTTCACAAACATGAGGAACAGTACCGCGTCGTGAGGGGACAGGTTCGGGACAGGATCCGGAATGCCTGGGTTTAAATCCTGACCCTGCCACTTGGCTATGCATTATTAGGCAAGTCACTTCACCAGTCTGTGCTTTAGTTTCCCCATCTGTGAGGGCTCATAGGGTTGTCGTGAAGATCAAGTGGGCCAATGTGTAAGGTGCTCAGACAATTCCTGGCACATTGCCCTCTGTGATTTATTGCATATCAATGACTGATTTCTAGTGTGTTCCTATATTAACTAGGGGGGCCGAAGAAGTCTGGTCCTTTCATGTTAAGGATGAGGCCCAGGGAGATGGAGCGATTTCCCAGAGATCAAAGAATTAGTTAATGGAAGGTCTGACCCAGGAGGAGAATTTTTTTTTTAGAAATTCAGTGCTTTTTCCATGAATTCATTGTTTCTCTCTTCATTTACAGAGAGTTCTAATGGTGCATATGAGTACTTTGAACCAAAAATGGTATCTTCTATTCATTAGATTGCACATTTTAAAAAAATTTGTTTGAAAATGGTTGAGTGTGGCTCTGAGTCACTTGAGTTTGTTGACCAGGTTCAGAGTCTCTTTGGGATCGCTGGTGTTGTCTTAAAACAGAATGGCCTGGTTGTAGGAGATCTAAGTTGATTTCAATGTGATGGTCACATTGGCAGCCAGCAGCACTTACCCAGCATGTCGCAGCATATGCCAGGCACTTTACTGGGGCAGTGGCACAGGCCTGGGACACAAGAACATATGGTCCTTCTTGAGACTCTAGACTTAATGGGGTTTCGTGTAGACCTGTAAATCAGTTGTTACTCCTCCAAGTAGATGGTGCATTGCTCTGGGGGGATGTACAAGAACAGTTTGCTGGACAGAGGAGGGAACACAACCAACTCCCTGAAGAAGAACGCATCCAGAATGTGCAGGGGTCTCAGAAGTCTAGATTGATAAATTAACACCAGGACATACTATAAAGGAAGTCCTCTATCATGCTCACCCAGGTACGTGTCGGGTGGGATGGCCATCAGAGCCAGAAGAGGACTGTGGCTATCTTGAGAGAGATCTGCCTATTCATCAGGTGTACTTATGTTTGGGGAAACTTAATGTGACTTTTGGTGTATCTGAGTCAATGTTAATTATTATCTATGTTGTGATGGGATTCAAAAATTGAAACTTGAAAGTTTCCAGTTCATTCTGATTCACCATTTGCCATTCTTCTAAAGGTAGATGCTCAGAACCCAGATCTCTCCTAACACAACAAATTCTATTTCCTATCTGATTTTAGGTTATGAAAAATAGGATCTTATGTGGTAATGATTTCTAACTTTTCAAAGCACTGTTATCTACATTATCATATTTGATCCTTGCATTATTATCCCCATGTTATAGGCAAGGGGACCGAGGTTGAGCAAGGTCAACTGACTTCTCTGCATAAATGGGACCTAGGGTAGGACTTCCTTGAACAGTTTGACCCTGATTTTCCAGATGGAGGATTTTGTTGGTTAGAACTCAGGTAAGGACTCTCTTAGGTAATCATTTTTTACAAGTTAAAATGACCACTATATGTGCTAGACTTCCCAGCAGAGCTGGGTAGGGTACTGTGCTGGTATTACACAAAAGAGACCTTTCCTCCTTGAATGTTCTAGGTAGAGTTCCTTCAGTGGCGGGATTTTTGGGGTGCAGGGATCATGGCTGAGACCAGCCACAGTAGGTGGTAGGAACCCAAGGCTGGTTGGATTGCAACTCCTTGGAGTTGGTCTTCTTCTGTTTCATTAAGAAAAATGTGGGGCAGGGGCGCCTGGGTGGCTCAGTCGGTTAAGCGTCTCACTCTTGGTTTTGGCTCAGGTCATACTCTCAGGGTCCTGGGGTTGAGCCCTGCATCAGGCTCTGTGCTGGGTGTGGAGCCTGCTTAAGATTCTCTTTCTTGGGGCGCCTGGGTGGCTCAGTCGTTAAGCATCTGCCTTCAGCTCAGGTCATGATCCCAGGGTCCTGGGATCAAGCCCCGCATCGAACTCCCTGCTCACTGGGAAGCCTGCTTCTCCCTCTCCCACTCCCCCTGCTTGTGTTCCTTCTCTCACTGTGTCTCTCTCTGTCAAATAAATAAATAAAATCTTAAAAAAAAAAAGATTCTCTCTCTCTACCTCTTCTTCTGCCCCCCCCCACTTTCTCCCTCTCTTAAAAAAAAAAAGTGGGGAAAAGGGGCAACCCCCCCCCACCAAAACCTCACCATGGACATTTCATGGAGCTTCTTTCTGCCACAGAGCTTGGTGAATACCTTAACTGGGTTGAAAATTTTCTCATTTGTGTATCCCCTTTCCCACACGTCCCGAACATTATCTGTTTAAAAGTGGCAATTTTAATTTAGTTGGAGAGATGGGCAAAACTTTAACGCTGAGTCTCCTGTAATCTCCTGTTTGTGTGAAACTGTGAGGTTGTAGGATCTCTAGGGTTGTCACCTCAAGAATATCCTGAAATTAGTTGCTTTTTTCCTCTCGAAAAGCCACTTTCATCTAATCTTCCCTAACAGCCAGTCTAAAGTGGCCCCCAAGCGACTCTCCAAACACCGCTCTGTTTTGCTTCATCATAGCAGATTCTAGCACCTGCTACTTTCTTGTTCATTCATTTGCCTCTTTTTTTCTTTGCCCCTCCATCCCCCCCCCCCCCCCCCGCTTACAAAATGCACGTGCGCGGGGGGACTCTGCCCTTCTTGTTCGGGGCTGTATCCCAGAGCCTCAGACAGAGGCTGGCCCACGGAGACACTGACTGTGGGTTTGCTAAATTAACAAACTTATCTTGATGCTGTTTTCTGATTTTTGTTTTCTTTTATCTAAAGATTGAAAAATTGGTGAGCAGCATGTTTTGCCCACTGAAACTCATCCTGATGCCAGTGTTACTGGGTAAGTAGAAACCAAGGGATCAAGGAGGGGACTTGATTTCTCATAAGTCTCGTGCATTGTCAAAAGCCAATTTTATATATTTTCGTTTCCCCCTTGGTTTGTTGAAAACGGGAAACCCTAACCTGGAACTTCAGAGTTTTGTTGGAACAGCTGTTTTCGAAGCCAGGGAGCAAGCTCTTTCTTGGAAAGCTGAATCTTCCTGTGTTTCTATTAGACACCAAAGGCCTTCGGGTCCTGAGCTGGGGCTTCTGGGACTTTTCTGTGTGCTACAAAGAACATGTCTCTCTGGGATTCCTACACTCTCAATTGTGACTTTAAAACCACAGCTAGTCTCAGATCAGGAAATGAAATCACCAGAGAGCCCGAGAATCCCTGCAGCTCCGTGTTCATTCTTTTGCCATGCCAGCCTTCTTGTGGTTCCGCAAATGTGCTGAGCTCTTTCACAGTCTGGGGCAGTTTCCTTTGCCAAGAGCTCTTCTCTCCTCACCTTCCCGGAACAAGCCTGCCTAAGCCTTCCTTACCCTTCAGGGTTCTCTGTAAGCTTCACTTCCTTCTAAAAACCATCTTGGGCTGCCCCTGCAGCTTGGGTCAGACTCTCCCGTTCTTGAACCCTCCAAACCCTCCTTGCTCAGGGCTGCTGCTTTGTGGTTCAGCTCTTCTTTCTAAGTTGTTCATCCTCTCTTCCCGCCTTTTCTCTTTATCCACAGATCTAACTCTGTAGGAGGAATAAATGACTCAGGAGGTGCTTTGCTCTCGTCGTCTCTTATTTTTTTCTTTTTCATTATTATTATTTTATTTTTTTTGTAACTGGGCATGGTAACCTAAATACCGACTCAGCCTGGCTAAGTACAAGAAGAACTGCCTTTGCTCTAATTCCAGGGAACATGGAGTGTGCACACACAGGCAGGCAGACAGACACACAGACACCCCCCACCCCACCCCCAGGAAAAGAAGATGTATTTAAGAGAATTTGTTTTTACAGAAGCAGGGCTGTCATGCTCTGCCCGCGGGGGGGGGGGGGGGCGGGGGGGCGGAGCTTTAGGCATTTGCTCAGAGGTGCAGGAAGCAGCCCTCCCAGCCCGAGTTAGCAATCCAGTCCTGGAGCTAGTGGCTTGCTGGCATCAGGGGGTTTGTATTTCTTTGTGGAGAGGTTTGTCCTCCTCTGTAGAAAGTCTCATTTTCTTCAGCCATTTCTCAACCGATATGAGTTTCTCTTCGCTCCCACTCCCGTGGCCACTCTTGCTTTCTAGCTGCCCTCCACCCCTCCTGCCACACACAGTGCTCCCCAGACTCAATTACTTGTGCTTCTTACACCTTTAATCGCATGTCAAGCTGCTCAGTTCTCCCTTACAGGAAAATTCCAAATAGGTTTTGGAGCTAATTTTGATTTCTTTCAAAACAAGCCCCTCCAAATGGTTTGGAGTTCATGTTTTCTTTTCCGTCTTCCCTACTGTGTGCCTGCTGTTGGGCAGGAAGTTGACGCTTTTCTCTCAGCTTGCGTGGAAAGACTGGCATACTTTCTGTTTATTCCCACATGCGTTCACTTGGCTTCTCCTCCATATAAACTGGCCAGCATCTAAACTTGTCTTTCTTGATGTTGTTGTCTCTTTGCATGGGGCACATCTTGTGAAAACAGAAATGTTTCAAAACAGAAAACCCCCATGTGAGGGTTTTCTCTTTTAGTGAAAAGAGAAATGACTTGAGCAATATACAGATAGCGGAGTGGTGTCATGCGTGCAAAACACCCTCAGGCTGAAAAGCCAGGGCTGATGGCAAAGCTGGAATGGGAAGGTGGGGGAGAAGACCAGCACAAAGTAAATTCAAGGGGCGAGCCGTGCTCTGTATTGGCCACATTTTTTTAAAGAATGTTTTTCTTTTTTCTTTTTTTTTTTGAAGATTTTATTTTTATTTGAGAGAGAGAGAATGAGAGATAGAGAGCACGAGAGGGAAGAGGGTCAGAGGGAGAAGCAGACTCCCCGCTGAGCAGGGAACCCGATGCGGGACTCGATCCCGGGACTCCAGGATCATGACCTGAGCCGAAGGCAGTCGCTTAACCAACTGAGGCACCCAGGCACCCAAGAATGTTTTTCTTTTTCTTTTTTTTAAAAGCTTATGTATTTCAGAGAGAGAGAGAGAGTGGGGGTAGGGGCAGCAGCACAAGCAGACTCTGGTTTGAGCACAGAGCCTGATGCCGGGCTCGATCCCAGGACACTGAGATCATGACCTGAGCTGAAACCAAGAGTCTGACGCTGATGCTTAACCGACTGAACCACCAGGCGCCCCTGTATTGGCCTAATTACAAGGACCTACACGACAGCCAGAATCAGCCAGCCAAGTGAGAGATATGTTTTTGTAAAGGAACTAGAAAAAAGGAAAAGAAGGAAGCAAGAATACCTGTGAATAGGGAACCTGTGGGAAACTAGGAGCAAGAGACATCTCATTTCCTGTTTATGGGTGTCCAAATTCGTGACCTGAAAGGAGGATGTCAGGGTTTCTCTTCTTTCTTTAGACAGGAGCTTGGAGAAAGGAATTCTGGGAAATGGGGAAGGGACCAGCTAGGAGAACGGGAGCAGGTATGCATTTTTGCAGGATGAAGATTGCAGAACCCCTCTGACTTGGGAGGCCTGTGTGTAACTAGAGGGTATCTCTCTCACCCTTGGGAATGCCATGCTGGCTTGAGTGACAGACCTCTAAGTACTTTGTGTCAGGTGATCTGGGGAGGGAAGTTGTAGAGTTACTTAGTGTAGATTATTTAGTGATTAACTGATTTTTGTTGTTGAGGGTATTTGTCTAAATGATGTCTCCTCTTGCCTTTGACTTCTATAGATTATTCCTTGGGCCTGAATGATTTGATTGTTTCCTCCCTTGAACTAACAGTCCATGTGGGTGATTCAGCCCTGCTGGGATGTGTTTTCCAGAGCACAGAAGAGAAGCATGTGACCAAGGTAGACTGGATGTTCTCATCAGGAGAGCATGCCAAGGTAACAAGGAGGAAATATTACTGTAGAAGCCCCGGCCAGTGGTGTCAAGACAGTGAGGGGAGAGGGAGAACCAGGTCATCAGGTCCCATGAGATGGTGTTGCAACAGTTTGGGCTCCGAAGCTTGTCAGAACTGGGCCTCTTCCTAGCTTGGCCCTTTGGCTGTGTAATCAGCTGGGCAAGTTACTCAACCTTGCTGAACTTCAGCTTCCTCATCTGTGGAGATGAAGGTCATTATCATAATGGTAACGCTTACCTTTTGGGTCATTGAGAAGTAATGGAAGACATGCACATAAAGTTCTTTTTGTTTCTTTTTTTTTTTTTAAAGATTTTATTTATTTATTTGAGAGAGAGAGTGGGAGAGAGAGCACACGAGAGGGGGGAGGGTCAGAGGGAGAAGCAGACTCCCCGCCGAGCAGGGAGCCCGATGCGGGACTCGATCCCGGGACTCCAGGATCATAACCTGAGCCGAAGGCAGTCGCTTAACCAACTGAGCCACCCAGGCGCCCTTTTTGTTTCTTTTCTTGATGTCTGCCCTTTGTAGAGTAGTGTAGGTGGGTGGGAGGGCTGAGGAAGGGGAGAACATCGGTCTAGACAGAGGAGGCATGAGAATGATGTCACGGGAGTCTTTTTTGTGGGGGAGAGGGCCAGATTCTTTGAGCATTCCGTGCCCCAGAGTTCACCTCTTTCTCCTTCCTGGGGCTGCTTCAAGTGTTCAAGTGTTGGGATCGGCTGATACAGCACGGTCTTTCATGGGAGCTCTTCGGAGTGGGAAATAGCGTATAGACCTCATTAGAGGTTCTGTGGAGATACTTGTATCTTAGGATCATTTCTGAAATACATCCTAAGTAATGTGTTTCTAACAGTAAGGTCCTGAAGTTTGCTGACGAAGTGTTCTTTCTGTAGCTCAAAGCATGTTATTACTATAAGGCTACTCTCACTCAAATTTTTATTAGTACTTTTTATTATAAGAGGGATAGGCCCATGGTGTTAAGTAGAAATAAAGATTTCCCAGGGCTCCCTGTCCCGGCCTGGAAGCCACTCCCTGATGATGACTCCTTCACAAGCTGTATGATGTGCTGCCTGGAGGAGGGCAGAAAGGGGAGGAGTGACAGCCAACATGCCAACCAGGGATCATCACAACTCCCAGTCTGGGGGATTGCATCATGTCTTTGAATGCCATCCAGTCCGGGGCCCATGGCAGAAAACAGGGTGAACATAGACAAGGTTTTCAAAAGTTCAGATCCCCAGAGTGGTCTTCAGAGTGGGCATTACATTTTACCTTAAACTCTTAAGAAGTGAATATGCTTCACCATTTGTCCTTGTATAAAATAAGGTACTGGGCCTTGTCTGAGTTAGAGTGTTGCCTGGCACATTATTATTATTTGCTGGGTACCAAGTACTTTTTGATCATGATGATGATGATGGTGGTGATGATGGTGGTGGTGGTGATGATGGTGGTGGTGGTGGTGGTGGTGGTGGTGATGGTGATGGTGGTGGTGATGAGATGGTGGTGGTGATGATGCTGGTGGTGGTGGTGGTGATGCTGCCACCGCCACAGCACAGGGTCTTTTGGGTCCAGACTCCTAGGTCTGGTGCCAGTGACTCTAGATTTTCCCCAACATTGTGCTGCCCTCCAGGATGATTATGTGCTGTACTATTACGCCAACCTCAGCGTGCCTATGGGGCGCTTCAAGAACCGTGTACGCTTGGTGGGAGACATCTTACGCAATGATGGTTCTCTCCTGCTCCAAAATGTGGAAGAAGCTGACCAGGGAACCTATACCTGCGAAATCCGGCTGGAAGGGGAAAGCCTAGTGTTCAAAAAAGCCGTGGTGCTGCATGTATTACTGGAGGAACCCAAAGGTACGTGAATGCTCATTTAGAGAAGGGTGAAGGGGCAAGAGATTTGGTGTGCAAAGAAGGAAGGGAACTGATTTTGTTGAACAAATGCCAGCCTTTGGTCTAGATACATACCAGAGAGTGAATCCACAATAATTGGTGCTCTTTCAATAAAAATAATGAGAATGATTATTTTATTTTATTGTTTTTAAAAGATTTTATTCACTTACTTAAGGGGGGGTGAGGGGAGGAACAGAGGCAGAGGGACAAGCAGATCCTGCGCTGAGCTCGGAGCCCCATGTGGGGCTTGATCTCACGACCCTCAAATCATGATCTGAGCTGAAATCAAGAGTCAGACACTTGATGGACTGAGCCACCCAGGCACCCCAAGAATGATTATTTTATTACCTTACATGTGTTCCATCCTCATGAAAATGCTGTGTAGGAAGTATCGATCTTTTCGTTTTACAGATGAAGTCATTGAGGCCTCGAGACGCTTAGATGCGACTTGCCTAAGGACACATATTTATTAAATGGCATATCTGGTACTTGAACCCTGGCATCTCTGACAACAAAGTCCCTATTGCTTTTACTCTACCCTGGTACTTCCCATCAGTTATCCACATTGATGCCATGTCTGTATCTTGTAGGTTCCTATGGGTAAGTGTTCTGGGGGATAGAAAAGAGGTGAGATCTCCCTAACTTCTCTGGTCTTCGTTTTCCCATTTGTCAATGGAGAGTGGCCTCGTAGACTGGTGGTTTTATTTATTTATTTATTTATTTATTTATTTATTTATTTATTTATTTATTTTAATGATTTTATTTATTTATTTGAGAGAGAGAGAATGAGAGATAGAGAGCACGAGAGGGAAGAGGGTCAGAGGGAGAAGCAGACTCCCCACTGAGCAGGGAGCCCGATGCGGGACTCGATCCCGGGACTCCAGGATCATGACCTGAGCCGAAGGCAGTCGCTTAACCAACTGAGCCACCCAGGTGCCCAGACTGGTGGTTTTAAACTGTGCCCTGTAGAAGCCTGAAGGTTCAGCAAACCTGGTAGGCTGCACAAAGGGTGAGAACAGGGCAGGGGGTTAATAGAGGACCGGGTCAGGTCCAGAGTCCTTTCTCTTTTTCCTGTTTTTATTCATTGGGCTGCCAGATAAGAATTTGTGTAAAGAAAGAATTCTGCTGCTTTAAAAAAGTTTGGAAACTGCAGAATAAGATACATTCTTTAAAAGTGTGCATTGAGAGAATAGTCTGTGGCCTCAGGAAAGTTTGCGGTCTAGTTAGGGAGCTAGAATCTGGACCTCCTCCCCTCCCCCAGCTGTTTGGGTCCACTCTGTTAGTGAGCTCCTTTGGAGTACCTGCGTGCTCCTCTTCAGTGACACTTAGAACACCTGTCCAGTTATGCCTTCCCTGGTCGTGTGGGTCTGTATTTTTTGTCCTCTGACCAGCCCTGGACACTATGCCTGGCACAGAGTAAGCAGTCAATAAACATTTGCCAAATGAGTAAATTTCTTGAATTAGCATCCCTTACTTGAATCCAGTTTCTAAAAAACAGAATTGTAGAAGGAATTGTAGAAGGTGGCCTCTGGTGCTCTCTCCTAATTTTTCCTACTTTTTTTCTTTTCTTTTTTTTATTATGTTAATCACTATATATTACATCATTAGTTTTTGATGTAGTGTTCCATGATTCATTGTTTGCGTATAACACCCAGTACCATGCAGTACGTGCCCTCCTTAATACCCATCACCAGGCTAACCCATCCCCCCACGCTCCTCCCCTCTGGAACCCTCTGTTTCTCAGAGTCCATAGTCTCTCAGGGTTCATCTCCCCCTCCGATTTCCATTGACATTTTTCTTTTGATTTTCAAAGCTGTAGTTCTCCAGAAAGAGGAAACGAATCGGCTTTTTCCCCAGGGATTATCTTTGGGCTACTGCTTTCTGCTTTGTCTTCTGATGCCTTGCCCGGACACTTGTCCATACAAGCATGGCCTACAAAATGGGCGCCTTTTCCCTCTTTGAAGAGACACAGAGGGCATGAACCAAAAGGAGCCAGTTTCAGAATTGGAGAATCCATGGAAACAGGCTAGAGCAGTTTTAGGGTTAGTCACATCCTTCCTTGGTAGACAGTGGAGCAACCTGTATTTTTCCCTTCTAGCCAGGAAAGAGGTAGAGCCAAGTGCTCAAAATGTGCCTGGTGGCCACTGGAAAGTTGTTCAGCTTGTCTGATGGAGGTTGTCTTCCCCCACGTGAAGCTATCTATACTTTTCTCTACAGAGTTTACTCGTCAGTTTATAATTGTTCTCCTTCAGTTCCTTTTTCTCATAGTTCTTATTTTAAATACTATAGGCAATATTCTTTTTTTTTTTTTTAAAGATTTTATTTATTTATTTGACAGAGACACAGCGAGAGAGGGAACACAAGCAGGGGCAGTGGGAGAGGAAGAAGCAGGCTTTGCACTGAGCAGGGAGCCTGATGTGGGGCTCGATCCCAGGACCCTGGGATCACGACCTGAGCTGAAGGCAGATGCTTAACAACTGAGCCACCCAGGCGCCCCGGCAATATTCTTTTAAAAAATTTTTAAAAATAATATTTTTTAAGATTTTATTTATTTGAGAAAAAGAGAGAGCATGAGTTGCGGGGGAGGGGCAGAGGGAGAAGGAGAAGCAGACTCCCCACTCAGCAGGGAGCTGGATGCGGAGCTCGATCCCAGGACCCTGAGATCATGACCTGAGCCGAAGGAAGACACTTAACCGACTGAGTCACCCAGGTGCCCCTATAGGCAGTATTCTTTTTTTTTTTTTTAAGATTTTATTTATTTATTTGACAGAGAGAGAGAGAGCGAGAGAGGGAACACAAGCAGGGGGAGTGGGAGAGGGAGAAGCAGGCTTCCTGCTGAGCAGGGAGCCCGATGCGGGGCTCGATCCCAGGACCCTGGGATCATGACCTGAGCCGAGGCAGACGCTTAACGACTGAGCCACCCAGGCGCCCCTATAGGCAGTATTCTTGCAAATAAAAATAATATTAACTTCCTTACCCTTTGCTCTAGAATCAGCTGTCCTTCCACTGATGTGAGGTGGCACACTATAGTGATATTTTCTTCCCTCAGGCCTGGGTTTATGTGCTGGCTCTGCCCTTTACGGGCCACGTGCCTTTGGGCTCTCTCACCTTCCTCTGAAAATGGGAGAATAACAGTGCATATCTCAAAATATTGTAATGACTAGTTGACATGCTACATATAAGGTGTCTGGCACATGCCTGGTACAATGGAAGGTGCAGAATGGTTTGCTGTTTATTACTGCACTTTATTTTATTATATTTTTGGTTTTTTTTAGTAGGCTCCATGGCCAGTGTGGAGCCCAATATGGGGCTTGAACTCACGACCCTGAGATCAAGACTTGAGCTGAGATCAGGAGTCAGATGCTTAATGGACTGAGCCACCCAGGCGCCCCTATTACTGCATTTTAAAAATATGGTGCAGTTCTTAATGTACTGTTGGATTTATTTTTTTTTATTTTTAATTTTTTTAATTTTTATTTTTTTTAAAGATTTTATTTATTTATTTGAGAAACAGAGAATGAGAGACAGAGAGCACGAGAGGGAAGAGGGTCAGAGGGAGAAGCAGACTCCCTGCTGAGCAGGGAACCCGATGTGGGACTCGATCCCGGGACGCCAGGATCATGACCTGAGCCGAAGGCAGTCGCTTAACCGACTGAGCCACCCAGGCGCCCCCGTACTGTTGGATTTAGAGGGACTTTCCCTCCCTACCGGTATTCTTTGGAGTGAATTTTTATTACTTTCAAAATGATTCCCTCTGTAGAGTTTCAAGTTCCTATTTTCTTTTGCTTCCCTCCTATTGTGCATCTCTCCTGCTGGGCAGGAAGTTCATGGGCTCCCAGAGAAACAATTCCGATGACAAGGTCAGGTTATGCACTGTGTTTGTTCCTTCATGAGCTTTGCCTGATATTCTTTTGAACAGTTAAGACCGAGGCTTGTGTCTCCCTAAATACCAAACTGCGTTTCTTTTCTTAACTGACTTTGTGTAACAGATTATTGAAAAATTAGAAACATCTTGCTAATTTTTTTTTTCAGGAACCCCTCAAAATGACTTATGCAATAAGCATATGACGGGGTCAGCTGCTTATACAAATAAGCAAAAGGAAGAGCCTAGGAGTTGGGAAGCCTGAAGCAGGGGGAGAGGGATCTTCTGGGGGAGGGGGGAGTGGGGCAGGGATTGAAACAGAAAAGAAAGCCAAGAGGAAGGCTGTCTATTGTCTTGGCCTAATTAGCAAGCAGTCCTGTGACCTGTACTGTGGCCAGAACTGTCCTAAGCAAGTCCTAAGACAACTTGTAAAAAGAA
This sequence comes from Callorhinus ursinus, assembly GCF_003265705.2. Classification (NCBI taxonomy): domain Eukaryota; kingdom Metazoa; phylum Chordata; class Mammalia; order Carnivora; family Otariidae; genus Callorhinus; species Callorhinus ursinus. Next base: position 14,791,862 of record NW_027397081.1, on the reverse strand, counting down.
TAAAAGAAATTGAAGAAAATCGCCCGTGAATCAGTTTTTCAGCTAGAAGAGCCGGTGACATGTTATATAACTTTCTAGAAGTTAACTAGATGAGCCATGACAGTTATATAACTTTCTACTTCCTGTTTATGTTCAGCAGATGTGGGTGTCTAAGTTGGTGAACAGAAAGAGGGGGCCTCAGGATTTTCTGTACTTTCGTTATTTTTTTTTATTATGTTAATCACCATACATCACATCATTAGTTTTTGATGCGGTGTTCCATGATTCATTGTTTGCATATAACACCCAGTGCTCCATGCAGAACGTGCCCTCTTTAATACCCATCACCGGGCTAACCCATCCCCCTCCCCCCCAGAACCCTCAGTTTGTTTCTCGGAGTCCATAGTCTCTCATGGTTCGTCTCCCCCTCTGATTTTGTACTTTCTTTAGTATAGCTTGAATTGGAGCTGGAACTCAGGAGAAATTCTAGAAAAGGGGAAGGAGCAGGGAACTAAAGGGAATCACAAAGTGTTTATTGTAGTATGAAGACCCATCAGAGCTGATGTGTGCGGGCAGCCGTGGGTACTCTCTTACTCATGGGGTGTCCTGGGAGCAAGAGGCCGCTGGGTACTCTGTCCCCACAGGATCATCTGGCTCATCTGTGGAGTGAATGTGCACAGTATATGGTGGTGACATTGATTTTATGGCTGAGGATCGTTGGCTAAACATGATCTCTTCTGGAAGTTCTTTGACGTTTGTAGATGATACCTTGGGTTTGACTTGAGTTACCATTTTATCCCCAGAGCTCATGGTCCATGTGGGTGACTCGACTCAGCTGGGGTGTGTTTTCCAGAGCACAGAAGAGAAACGCATGACCAAGGTAGACTGGATGTTCTCATCAGGAGAGCACGCCAAGGTAAGGAGGAAGAACCATCAGTGTGTAGTAGAAGCCCCTGGCGATGGTGTCAGGACAGTGCGGGGAGAGGGAGAATTTAGGCCCCAGGTGCCATGTCATGCTGTTGCAAGAGGCTTGGGCTTTGGAGCTTGTCAGAACTGGTCCTCCAGCTCAGCCACTTGGCTGGGCAACTTCAGCTTCGTGGTGGGAAGAAGGACTCTCAGGAGGATGACAAAGAAGAGGATGATATTCCTGTTGCTGCTGTTCATCTTGTAGGGTTGTCAAGACACATACTGGATCGTCCATGTAAAGTATTTGTATGTGTCTTGGACATTGCATTTTACTTTCCTTCCTCTTTTCCCTTCCCCTCTTTGTAGAGTCTATGGAAGAAGGAGGGGGATGACTTCTGTGGCCTTGTCTCTAAGCTTTGGGCTAGGCATAAGAATGATTGCATTCTTATTTTTATTTGGGTTATTTTGGTAAGTTTCTTTCTATGCCCCACTGCCCCACTTATGGGATGGAGGGAATTTTCTTTGTCTTTATGGGTTCTTCCGATGTTGGGATTAGAAGGTCCTGGAGGCCAGGGTATGGAGTGGTTCATGGGAACTCTGAAGCAGCAAGTGGCAAGTTAGTTCACTAGACTGGTAGATGTCCTCCGTGCATGGTGATATACATACGGGTCAAGGTGTGTTGTGGGGGATATCCCAGGTCATTTATTGTTAATAAAAATTAAGGTGCGAAGTAGCTTTTCTATTAAGACATATTCCCAGTCATCCCTATAAACAAGTCACTTGATTCCTGTATGCTGAGTGGGGGTGAAAGGGTGGCATCATGGTGGGGAATGGGGAATTCCATGTAGTCCCAGCTCCACCTCTGGGAGTCCGTCATGTGTTTAGACGTCAACCACCAAGTAAGTCACAGCAGAAAATAGGTCGCAAAAGAACATTTTGAGCTGTGAGTTCAAAACACAAGAGATAAGGTATTAGGGACCAGGTCTTCTCATTCATGTTTGTGTCTGTATACCCATTTACTTTTCTTAAAACCTTTTTAAGAATAGTAATATTTACTTCCCTTTATAAAAATTCCAACACTTATTCATTTAACAACTATTTTAAGCACTGATGTGGCTGACACTCAGAGCTCCTGCCTTGATGGGAGACTTATGATCAAGATCAAGGGAGATACACAGTAAAATAAGGAGGAAATAAATATGTGGTATGTCAGGTAATAGCAAGAGCTATGGAGAACAAGAAAGCGGGCATTTGCGGTTCTTGTTTTACATGGTTGGTCAGAGAGGACTCCCTGAAAAGATGACATTTGAGCAGAGATCTGCTGGAAGTGAGGGAGCGAACCGTGTGTATTTCTGGGGGGCAGAGTATCCCAGGCAAAGGGAGTAGCAAATGCAAAGGCCCTGAGGCCAGTACTCAAGGAGAGCAAAAAGCTCAGTGTGGATGGAGTAAAATGACCCAGGTAGGTGAGGGAAGAAAAAGTAGAAGATGAAATCAGAAAGGAAGATGGAGTGGGCAGATCATGGCGGGCCTTGTACATTTAGTAGAAATGGGGGGCCATCGGAGGGTTTGGAGTAGAGGAGTAACATGATTTAACTTCTATTTCTAAGGGCTCACCTGCTGAGAATAGACTGTAGTTAGGAGTTAAGCAGGGAGACAAGTAAGGAAGCTCCTTGCAGGAATTCAGGTGAGAGATGGGGTGGCTTGGACCAGAATGGTAACCATGGAAGAGTTGAGAAATGGCTAGATTTTGGATTTGTCTTGAAGGTAGAGGTGACCGGATTTGCTGCGGGATTTTTAATGTGAGTTTAAGAAAGAGAGGAATTAAGGATGACTCCAAGATTTTTAGTCTGAGCATCTGGAATAAGGCTTTGCCATTTACCAAAACGGGATGGACTGGAAGGAGCTGGTTTGGGGGAATAATTTGGAGTTGAGTTTTAGACGTGTTTCAAGTGCCTATTGGATATCCAACTGGAAATGCCTTAAGAAGTAAAGGTGTACTTATACTTCCTTTTACTGGAGAAGTACAAAAAGGGAACGCCCCTTGTCCTCCTTTCCTTCCTTATCCCTTTCTGCCAATGGGACAGCGGTTGTGTGTCCTTCACAGCTACACATGCTGTGTGTGCATGTGTGTGCGTGACTCATGATGCCTCATACTTTCTGATCAGACCTTCACTGCCCACATGTATAGGGCCCTATAAGTCCCGAGAGCCCCCCACTCAGCCTTCCCCATGCCCTGTCTTTCTCGGTCCTTGCAATCTCATATGTTCCTTTTCCCTTCTAGGAGGAGGTTGTGTTACGTTATTACCCCAAACTCAGTGTCCCTGTGGGGTACTCCGAGAACTGGGGCCGCTTCCAGAACCGTGTAACCCTGGTGGGGGACACTTCCCACAATGATGCGTCTATCTTGCTGCAAGGAGTGAAGGAGTCTGACAGAGGAAGCTACACCTGTAGTATCCACCTGGGGAACCTGACCTTCAGGAAAACCACCACGCTGCACGTGATCGTGAAAGAGCCCCGAAGTATCTGACATTTGGTTGGGGAGGGATGAGGGGCCTCATAGCTAGTAGGCATGGCCAGGAGTAGATGCCAGAGAGGAACCTAGGGTGCAGAATTGCAGGAGGCATGACTCTGAGGTGCTGTACTTGCATGACTCTGATACAAGTCCTCATACCCTGGACTTACGTGACCTTCACAGTGATGCCTCCTTCCATCTGGAGCCCTAGGCACCTTGCTTGCCTCACTCTAGTTCTGGCCCTGCGGGTACCTCAAAGACGAGGGAGCTAATATTTGGTGAACTCCAGCCTTCTGCCAGAACTCACTCCCTGCCCGTGTAATATACCAATCTAAAGCTATAGGAGCTCAGGGATGGATTGGAGCTGATGTCCAAGGTCTTTTTTCCTCGGATGCTGTACGCTCTGTAGCAGAAGGGAAGATGACCCTGAGCTGGTGAGAGACAGCACAGAGCAGACAGAAAACAGGAAGGGACCAGAACCCAAAAGAGGGGTGTTCTCTGGTGAAAGGTTTTCTGTCCTGGCGAACATTGTACATTAAAGCCAGTGGTATGTAGAATAAAGACTCTTTATTGTGTGGACCAAGAGAGGTTGATAAGTGAGGGATTATAGTTAAATGGTAACACAGTTAACAGTCAGGATGTGGCCTGTGGACTTTGCCTTTTGCTAGAGCCCTGCACTGGGCGTTGGCTGTGGGTTTGTTGGGGGCAGGGATGCGGGTGAGGAGGGAACACACCTCAGTACCTCTGACCAGAGATTTGAATCTCTGGAGATGCCTTCTTAACCAACTGAGCCACCCAGGCGCCCGTCTGGAGACACCTTCTTGTAAGACATAGTACAGGGTCCCAGCTGGAGGGGGAAGAGGGGCAGATGGATTTCTTCACTCTCAGAAGTCTCATTCCTACTTCACAGAGAAAATACATACCATGAGTGGGAGCTCACTCCACCTCCAAGCCCCCCCATCACTCCCCCATCCAGGCCTAACTACATCTGCCCGCATCCTCACCTCTCTGTCCGTCCCGCCATGCCAGGCTCCCTTCCGCCCTGGGCTTATCCAAACCTCTGTGCTCAGGTGGCATTTTCTCCGTCTCTGGAAACTTGCGCTTTCTACTGGCTTCTGCTATCCAGCCTATAAATATGCTCACCTCAAAAAACAAAAACAAAAACAAAAACAAAATAGGGGTTCCTGGGTGGCTCAGTCAGTTGGGCGTCTGCCTTTGGCTCAGGTCACGGTCCCAGGGTCCTGGGATCGAGCCCCGCATCGGGCTCCCTGCTCGGCGGGAAGCCTGCTTCTCCCTCTGCCTCTGCCGCTCGCCCTGCCTGTGCTCACGTGCCCGGCTCTCTCTCCCAAATAAATAATTAAAAAACAACAACAGATAAATATGCCCCCCTCTTGCTCTCACCTGTCCTTGTCTACTTTAGCTCTTACCTGTGTCATCTTCTTAAAACAGAAATAACTCACATCCTATACATTCACTCATTTAAAGCCTACAACTCAGTGATTTTTAGTATATTCAGAGTTGTGCGTCCTTCACCACAATCAATGATCTGTTTCTTTCCTGACCTAGCCAAGTAGCTTGCTAAGAGGCCGTAATGTGGTGCCTCCTCTCTCACTTCCCATTAATTCCTTAGTGCATTGCATCCCGGCTTCTGCTTCTGCCTCTGCTCTGGCTTGGGTCACCGATGTGGCTCTAATCGACCACCCTCAGCCTTCTTTGCCCGCGTAGTATCGGACACTGTATTCTTTATATATACAATATCTTCTATGTTGAATTCATTCTTCCTTCTTTCCTCCCTCTCCTCCCTCCCTCCCACCCGCCCTTCCTTCCTTCCTGTCTAATTCATCTATGATTCCATCAAATTCTAGCCAAATAGTCCACAAATACTTCAAATGCAACATGCCCAGACCTCCTCCTGCGCACCTGTCCCCGGCTCATCTCCTCCACCTCGGTCAACACCCGCGCCACCTACACAGCCACCGCGCTGGGTGCCTGGGACTTGTACCTGATCCTTTCCTTTCCCGTGACCCCCAGTCTCACAGGTCAACCAGTCCTGTCGCGTCTACTACTGACTTTGAGTCTGCCTTCCTTCCAGTCCTACACCACGCTCTAGCTGTCTTCCGCTCTGTCCTGGCCTGTAAGCTCCTAGCTGGTGTCTGCTCTCATTCTCAGCCCCTGCGTGAGTTCTCCCTGCCGCTCTCCGTGCCGTTTGCTCTAAATCACAAATCTCAACATTCTGTCCCGGTGCTCAGAGTCTTTCAGTGGTTGGTTTCTCCATCATTTACAGAAAGAAAGCCAGACTCCTGGGTGGAATAATCAAGGCCCTTCATGACCGAGACTCTGCTATCTGTCCGGCCTAATCCCCCACCATGTGCAAAAGTGCAACCTTGAGCCAGACCCATGGAACTATTTCTAATTTCTGAACATACCATCCTCTTGGGCCTCCAGACCTTGTGTGTAATGCGCCCCCATCCTTTTCCATATTGTGCGCCCAACAAACTTGATGTTTCCTGAATTAAACTTTAAAACTGTTGTTGAGAGATTCTCATCTGTTCTGCATAGAATTGGGTACCCTTTTGGACTTCCCATGTGGACTGCCATCATGGCCCCCATAGCAATCCGTGGTTTTCCATCAACATGTTTGTCCCTCTCCTTGAAGGCAGGGACCATGCATTATTTGTCTTTGAGGCTTCCTTGCCTAGTATAAATGGCACCCAGGAGTGTTTATGTATGTATTTAGAGTGAATTGAGGAAATGAATGAAGGGTACCTCTTCATTGGGTGGAAGTGCCTTACTTGGTATCATGACTGTGGGGCTGACTGTTGTACTATATATCCTTTTGAAACCAACCACTTTCTTATAGAAGGATCTGCAGCCTCTAAAACGTCTGTTATTTTATTTTAGGGTAGAATTGTTCATGTCAAAGGAAACTCTGCTGTAGGTGACGTGCTATTCTCTTCTCCCACCCTCCTTAATCTACACTGTAGTTAGGGATAAACAAGGGGGCCAGACCTGGTTCTCCATCGAATGGGGACAGCTGGAGCCCCAGTGTTTCAGCATGGGCTGGAGCCTGGCCTTCTCCCCCACCTTCCTGACATGGCTGTGGCTCCTTGGTATAGAACTGGTGGGACTCACAGCTGTTTTCTGGATTATTGAGACCCTCTCATTGCTTTTCTCCTTTCCCAAGCATTGGTGACCCCAGTAGCCCTCAGACCTGAGATCCTGGGTGGTAATCAGGTGGTGATCATTGTGGGCATTGTCTGTGGCACTGTCCTGCTGCTTCCTGTTCTGATATTGGCCATGAAGAGGACCCACAGGAACGAGAGGTACTGGGCTGGGCGGGGGGGGGGCTTGTGGTGCCTCGAGCCTGAAGTGGAAGAGTGATAGGGTCCTAACCATGCCATTCGCACAGGAGGGGGTCCTTTAAAATAGAATCGTCCGTGGTTGTCACACTAGATGTCGTCTCTGTAACGACCCCAGCCTTCCGCTTGCTGTGTTCCAGAAAAGCCTCGCCTGTCCCTACACCCTCCTCTTTCATTTTGGTATTTTACAGAGATTATCGGCTCTTTTGTAAATGGTGGTCTAAGGCGAGCATAATTAGGAGTATAAATCTTACACAAGAGCTTTAAGGTGCCATTCAGTGCCTGAGAGAAATGGTTTTTGAATTATCCACAATACCCACTCCATATAGAAGATCAGATCTTGAGGGTTGTCGGTGGCCTTATTTAAGGAGGGAGCACATCCTAGGGCGCCCGGGTGGCTCAGTCGGTTAAGCGTCTGACTCTTGATTTCGGCTCAGGTCATGATCTCTGGGTCGTAGGATCAATGCAGAGTCTGCTTGTCCCTTTCCCTCTCCTCCTCCCCCTGACTGTGCTTTCTCTCTCAAATTAATAAATAAAATCTTTAAAAAAAAAAACATGAACACATTCTAATTCTGAGAGGGTATTTTTGAATGGATGCCCTGAGTTAGTTATTGTTGAAACGTGTTGTTAAAGTCTTGAATGCATCCCCCCTTCTCCCAGCGTCTCCAAAATGCCCAGATGCCCAGACATAGCAACAGTGTTTCACTGGCCGTTGGCAGGCCCATGTCCCTCCACTTAGCCAATTGTCGATGACGAGATACATTGCTGGGGCAAACTGGCTCTCTTGCTGAAATGCTGTCATTGGGCAAAGACCCCCATTCCTGGGTTCTGCCTTCTGAGTCTCCTCTCCCATGAAACACGGACTCTACAGAAAGTGCTTTGCCTGCTGGGTTTGCACTTCCATTTCCCAGGGCCTCTCTGACTTGGTTTGAACGTGGTTGGCCTCTCTGAGGGTCTTTGCTCTGGGCGTGCAGATGGCCCTGAGCCCAGAGTTAGACAACCATTATCAACTCAGCGCCCCACCCTGGGCCTCCGTTTCCCTCCAAATGAAATCAGTACTTCCATGTCTACTAGCTTACCCTAAAGAAACAATCAGACTGATATCCTGAGATTTGTAAGCACAGTTGCTGTAGCCCTGATGATAATTAAACACTGAAATCATCCACGGTGACTGTCAGCTAATGAGTCATTGAATCAGTGTTCCACTCAGTGACATACTGCACAACCCCAAATGTAATGGCATGGGAAAATGTCCCATGTGTAATGTGTAATATGTAATATGATCTCAGTTTTATAAAAAAGAAAATTATATAATGCTCACTGCAGCAGCATATACAATAAATCTATTTTGTGTGAGCACACTTAGGCCTGCGCTGAGAAAGAATAATTCCAAAGTCTCAGTAGTGCTATTTGAGAGAAAAGAGAAGGTGGGTCCCACAAGGGCAGGAGGTTTACTAGGACTTCAACCTCCAACTCTCTCTGTTTCTTTACTATTCGAATTAGTTTTACAATGAGAACACACACACAGTGAGAATCAGAAAGTATGAGAAAACTATTCCCTCCACTTTGAGACAAAAAAAATATGGTTTCTTTTCTAGCTTCAACCCTGATTTTTTTTTTTTTTTTTTTAGCTCTACCTTAGGCCAAAACAGAAAAAAGGGAAGTATATTCAGTGGCAGATGCAGAAGGCAGATGGTCAAGAGATCAAAGGCCAAGGGCTGGGAAAGGGCCAGCGAGCTGGGGGCTGGGGATGGGGAGGGAGGGGGGGTTGTGGCACTAATTCTGCTTGGCCGCCTCGCTGGGGGGAGGAGCCCTTTGAACTGGGTGTCGCTGAGCTTCTGTTGCCCCCTGCTGGCTCAGCTGCGTCTCCCCAGTCCTAGGTTCTGATAACATCGAATGCCCGGGGCGGTGCTCGCTATTAATTCATGTAAAACTGTGTGGACAGAAAGATGTTAGCTGGGTAATAGAGACGTCGAAGCTGTCCAGCCCAGACTCCCTCCAGAATGCCTCCCTGCTCTCCACCAGAGAGATGCACTTCTCAGATTTCATGGTGAACTGGGGAGTCTAGGGAGAAGAGTTCCTCCTCTGGGGTCCCCCTCTTCACAAGGCTCTGTGGGGTCTCAGGCAGGCCCCCTTGAATATATAGTGCCCACCGGCTAATTCCGCCTGCTTTTCCTGCCTTGCAGCTCAGTAACCTCCACAATGCTGGTAAAAAGCCTGGAGAACGTAAAGAAGCCTGATCCAGAGGTAAGGGAAAACTCAAGCCTCCATTTCGCTGCTGAGCCCAATGAGGGTGGATACGGCTCCATCCAGGGGGAGTCACTGTCATTCTGCGTGGCCTGTCTTACTCGGTGTTATAGCTCAGCATGCCGGCCAGTGCTGGGTACAGAGCAGGGGCTCGGGAAATCTTCATCACCAGAGTGAGAGTCCCCCAGGAGGGAGTGGGGTGGGTCCACGGGGCCTCCTGGTAGGGCCACAGGAAAGAGCGCTGGACTCAGAGTCAGAAAATCCACGTTCATGGGACGCCTGGCTGGCTCAGTCAGTTAAGCGTCTGCCTTCGGCTCAGGTCATGATCCCAGGGTCCTGGGATGGAGCCCTGCGTCGGCTCCCTGCTCGGTGGGGGAGTCTGCTTCCTCCTCTCCCTCTGCTGCTCCCCCTGCTTGTGCTCTCTCGCTCTTTCTCTGACAAATAAATAAAACCTTAAAAAGAAATCCCTATTTAAGCCCAGCTCTGCCACCTCCCAGAGCCACTCTTTTCTCACCAGTAAAATGAGGGTGAGGACGAACACATTTGACCTGTTTTAAGGTTCAAATAACCTGATGATCTGCAAGGGCTTTATAATCCCTGGGCACTTGTGGAACCATAAGGGAGAATTGTGGTATATTCAGGAGTTAAGTGAAGAAGTTAATGGTTCAGATTAAATATTCGGTGACTTTAAGAAAGAGGATTGGGCCACCTGGGTGGCTCAGTTGTTAAATGTCTGCCTTTGGCTCGAGTTATGGTCCCAGGGTCCTGGGATCGAGCCCCACCTCGGGCTCCCTGCTCCACGGGAAGCCTGTTTCTCCCTCTTCTATTCCCCCTGCTTGTGTTCCTTCTCTCGCTGTGTCTCTGTCAAATAAATAAAATCTTAAAAAAAAAAAAGAGAGAGGATCAAGAAGAACTTTTTCTTCCATATTAGTTTGTAACAGAGCTATAAATAATTGTTATTAGGGTCTGAGAAATGAATTCATTTCCTTGAACTCCCTTTCCTCCCTCTCCTCCTCCCTGCTTTCCTCGCTCCCTCCTTCCCTTCTTTTAAAAACTCCTCTTGGAATATTTACTTTCCCATCTTTTGCCCTGTTTGTGACCCAAGAATAGGATTTTGTCACAACATAGTGCAGGGGCCTCCAGATGTCACTGGATGACGTCACCTCCCCAAATAGTGACAGGAACATGAATCACAAAGTACCACCGACCTCACAAATGTGAAGTCCAGCGAGGGCTGTCCCTGCCCTGTAAACCCTCTTAAAGAGCTGACCCCGGTTAGCTGCTGATCAATGCCATCCTGCCATGCCTCTAAATAGAAGGAACTAAGCACAAAGTACAAATAATCTGGCAAGATAAGGATTCCCTGCTGCTACCTAAGTGCCCATCCAAACGAAGAGGTCTGTCTTTTGAAGCAAAGAATTTGGTTCTTAAGATAGAGCTCTTTGCTGACTAGTCAATTTTCTTAATTTTCGGGAAGACTGGGGACTGAATTATCATTATCAATGATCATTTTCTAGCTCTTAATAATCCTCTGGTGTCGATGCCCTGCAAATAGTAGTAGGTGGCTTTTTACTTGGGCACATAACATTTGCTGATTTTTAGTAACGTTTATACTATTTCCCCCCCACCTACCCAGAAACATGTTTACTCTTCAATAGCCACACGGGAGCAGATCGAGGTGGAAGAAGAATCCAGTGGAAAAGCAGAGGCCACCTACATGACCATGGTGAGAGCGCTTCTGGGCCCAGCTGGGCCAGGTGTCCGGAGGGTGGAGAAGGAGTTGGCAAGGATGTGGCCGCGTAGCTAGATCACCCTGGGGGTGTGTGTGTGTGTGTCACTCTTCTGAGTGATCTTTCTACGTAGTAGGGAAGTCTGAGAAGCTGATGCTCAGCTGGATAGAAAAGTAACACCAAACTTGCCTTCATACCCAGTCTCGAGGGTTGATTGATTGATTTTAAAGATTTTTATTTATTTGACAGAGAGAGACACAGCGAGAGAGGGAACACAAGCAGGGGGAGTGGGAGAGGGAGAAGCAGGCTTCCCGCCGAGCAGGGAGCCCGATGCGGGGCTTGATCCCAGGACCCTGGGATCGTGACCTGAGCCAAAGGCAGATGCTTAACGACTGAGCCACCCAGGCACCCCTCCAGTCTCGAGTATTTAAAGGTCATTAGGGCTAAAGATGATTGATTTTAGTGGTGAAAAGAGGCACCTTTGTCAGGGAGAAGCAAAGTGCCTCTGGCTCATTAGAGATTGAACACAACCTAATAGAGAGGGTACCATAGAGCCTTGGACAAACGTTGTGTCGCAATTTTCCTTCCTATCCGAGAGTCCCTTCCAGTTCTTACATTTTTAAATTCTGTGGCTTATGCTGTTTTGACATAATGTGATTGCCAGGAAGGCTGCATTCTGTATAATAATATGGAGTCGGATTCCTGCTCTCCTTCCTCCGCTTCCTCCGCTCCACAGCACCTAGAAAAGGCACCCGGCGTGTAGTGAGTAGGAGTAAGGACAGAAGGAGTGAGCTGGCAATGGGCACGGTTCTATTTGTAGGCTAATAATAGGCACCCAGGCCGTGAAGGGAGCCGTGTTCTGCTGGGCTCAGGCAGGCTGGCCTCCTCCGTTTGGGGGACAGTGGCTTGTTGCTTGTTCTCATCACACCAGCACCGAGGACACATGATTCCCAGATGATGGCAGTGGAGAAGGATCCTGCTGAGGGCGCGTGAGGTCAGGGACCTGGCCGGGTTCCACCCAGTGAAACAGTAGCCCCCCTCTGAAGTCGCGTGCGGTCCTGTTTCCCCTGCCGTCCTTCTCCCGGGACTACCACGGGATGCTCCAGGCGCTGCCGGGCCTCGTGCGGCCTCCCGGACACTCGCTGCCGACAGCTGCACGGTGGCTGAGAGCGGCCCCACCGGCATGGCACCTTTGGCAGAAAACCTGGGAGCCGCCACCTCTACCCGCCATGCTCAGCGGAGGTGCTTGGATTGAAACTTTGCGTAGAACAGCACTTCTGTCATTTTGAAACAGGTGCAATGAGGCGAGTGTGATGAGAGGCCAAAGCCACAAGACTCAAAGGCTTGTAGAGGCCAGTCAGGTTGTTTTAAAGGCCGTGGGCCAAATTCGGGAAGCCTCTGGACGAATCCCGGCCCGCGGGCCACCTGTTGGAGACCTCTGGTAGAGAGGCATTATTTGATTAGGGAGCAGGGATAACAACAAACTTTGGATTTTGTTGTTTTGTTGTTGTTGAATTGATTACATTTACTTCAGAGGAGGGGGCACCGTGTCCCCTTTCTGGGGCCGGACAACACAGTGGTTAACATCACAAGCTTGAAGTTGGGCAGACCTGGGCCCACAGGCCTGGCTCTATGACTTAGATGCAGGTAGCTTAGCCTCTCTGACACTTGGTTTCCTCATCCTTAAAATGGGAATCATAATATCCACCTCCCGGTGGTGAGGCTCTCATGCGTGAGTGCTGGTGAAATTCAGAATTGGGTCAGAGAGATGGAAAGAGCTCAGTACATGGTCACTATTCTGATGGAAATACTTACACCTGTGCTTTCTTTCTTCCCCACCCCCCCTGCAGCACCCAGTTTGGCCTTCCCTGAGGTCAGCACCCAGTAACCCAGCTGATAAACGTCAGCTGGGTGAATTCTAAAACCAGAGCAAGACCTTTGAGAAGAAAGGAGAGTTCCTTTTGCGCTTAGCAGTGCCAGAGGCTCCTCTGTGTATCCTGAGTTACTGGATGGGTCGTTCCGGGACCCCCCCTGCCCCCCAAGTTCTTCTCCTGCCTCATTGGTCGAAGGGCTGAAGAAGAAGGGTTCAAAACCCAGCAGAAAGACGGGACAGCTTGGGAGGGACAGGCCCCGACGGAGGGAAGCATGGATGCCGTCCTTCCGGAGCTGGACGCTGGCCCTGGGGACCCTGGCCGAGCGGCCATGGCAGCCTCAAGCATTCCATCAGATCCTCGGCTTGGATGGTGTTCTGCATGGATGGGTCCCTGGGAAGAATTGCAGAAATAAAAACCAACCCAAATGATTCCTTTGGCAAACTACCCCTAAATAAATGTGGCTTGCGGAAATCATCCTGTTTGTATACCCTGGTTGAGGGGCAAGTGAAGGCTGGGTGAGGAATTTATAGTCAGGAATGCCTCAGACAACTGAGGAGAGGAGAGCCACTGGAGACCAGTGTTGGCCCTGGGACCGTGTGGGGGCAAATGGGTTGCAGTGGGGTATGGATACAGGTCGAGGATTTAACCCAGCCCTTGTCAGCCTGGCTAGGTATCAGAATGGCTGGTGGCTCTTTGCTGGGCCTTGCTGAAGACATCTGAGCTGGAGCTTGGGCATCTGTCTTTTTCAAATGTGGAGCTCATGGGCTGCCAAAGTGGACAGCCACCGATGTAGCTCTTGGTCTGAAAGGTGAGATTCCTGTACTTTTTGGTTACCATTGTCAGATTTAACGAGGTTTTGTTTTTTTTTTTTTTTAAGATTTTATTTATTTATTTGACGGAGTGAGAGCACAAGCAGGGGGAGCAGTAGAAGGAGAGGGAGAAGCAGTCTCCCGCTGAGCAGGGCGCCCAATGCGGGGCTCAATCCCAGGACCCTGGGATCATGACCTGAGCCGAAGGCAGACGCTTCACCGACGGAGCCACCCAGGTGCCCCTAATGAGGTTGTTTTAAAGATCCTTTGGTTCTCGGGGCACCTGGGTGGCTCCTTCGGTGAAGCAGCTGCCTTCGGCTCAGGTCATGATCTCGGGGTCCTGGGATCAGGCCCCACGTTGGGCTCCTGGCTCTGCGGGGAGTCTGCTTCTCCCTCTGCCTCTCCTCCCTTCTTGTGCTCTTTCTCTCGAATAAATCAATAAAATCTTTAAGAAAAAATAAATGAAGATTCTTTCATTCTGAGCTCCCATTTCTAGCCCGGGCTCTGCTCAGGCCGCCTCTCTTCCACCACCGAGGTTCTTTCTCCTCCGCACCCCCTCCCTCCCACTTAGCCATTCAGGGCATGGATTTCTGATTTAATCTCAAATGGAGCTACATTTTTGTTTTTGTGGGTTTTTTGTTTTGTTTTGTTTGGGAGTTGGGGAGGAGCAGAAGGAAGAAAGAGAGAGAGAATCACAAGTAGACTCCCCTTGAAACCTGATGTGGGGCTCGATCTCACAACCCTGAGATCATGACCTGAGCCAAAATCAAGAGTCCAATGCTTAACCGACTGAGCCACCCAGGCGCCCCTAGAGCTACATTTTTGGATTCCCCTAACTCTCCAAACTTCAGGACCCTCTTATAACACATCCATCATTACCTCTTTCTCTTTTACCAACTGTTCTTGGGTGTCTTATTTGGAGTCCTGTAGCCTCCCTTTGTTCTTGGTCAGCCATGGCTGAGAGTCCTTAAATGCTTCCTTCTCACCTGTTAGCTCTAAATAAGGAATATGTCAATAATTTGCAATATGTGCCTCCTGTCCAAGACATAGCAGAGAAGTGACACGTTCTGCCATGGTAAGTAGAGTGGGGAGAAAGACTCTTTCATATCCTAAGAATTCATTGAGAGGAAGTGATTTCATTCCTGGGCTATTAGGTAACATGCTCTCCTGAGCTAGAGGGTCCTTTTCTACTTCCTCAAATAGTATCTGCAGAGGAGGGGGACCTTGCGGATCCGAGTTAGGTGGATGGATGGGGATTTTAATTCTGGTGTTCTGGATCAAAGAGAATAAATTGGGGTAAGAGCTGGAGGGAGGGCTGTGCAGTTACCCACACACTCCTGCAGGGGCGCCTGGATCGGGGACGTGTGGGCACACCCCTCCAGAGGTGGAATGGCCCAGATTTGAACTTGATTCATTCAAAGTTTGGCTTCCATTCTGGGTGGTGCAGTTGTAACTGAGGAGGAGGAGGAGGAGGAAGGCTACTTCTCTCTCCCAACCCTACCTCCCCACAAACCTTTCTTTTATACACAGTCCTCAAGTCAAGGTGGAGAGTGGAGATCACAGCTGTCAAACACCAGTTTTTCCTCACACCAGAACAGCCCTGCGGGGACCAATGAGAAGATCTGTTTTGTTCCCCCATGCTCTTCCCCTAGGGGTGGCCATCTGTTAAGTCCAGGAGCATGAAGGCATATGGCATAGGGAATGGGCTTGAAGCTCATGGTTCAAATCCTTGGCCTGGTTCAAATCCTTGGCTCTGCCTTTGCTCTCTCTTCGACGTGGCAGTTTACTTCAGTTCTTTGAGGCTGCTTCCCCTATATATAAAATGGAGACTCATAGGGTTTTTTGTGAGGACTAAATGGGGTCACTTAGGTGCCAGCGCCTGGTGTGGCCCTTCAGCCCCTTCCAATGTGCTCTTTCCCACTTGGATTTATCTTCCAGTGATTCAGTCCCCGTCTCTCGTTAATTTTTTATTTCTATGGGCAGGAAGCCCTTTAACCCAACACACCTAAATCCCTCTTCCCACCCAAAGGAAGAGAGAGCTAGGAAGCGTTTTGCATAGCTCTGGGGTGGGGTGGGGGGCATTCCGCAGGTGGGAGAGCCGCTGGAGACAGCAAGCTGGATCTTTCCTTGTGGTAGATCCTTTAGCTAGCGCTTCTGTTGCTTAAATTTGCACTAGTTTTAAGTCCCTAGAACACCAAATGCTCCCATACTCAAAGATTTCCAGAAGTATGCAGGCTTTTGCCAAAGGAAATCAGGCCTTGAAAGGGTGGAGAGAGTGGGGCCCCCCATGACTGATGTAGAAGTTGGCAGCCTCAGAACTTGGCTGTTGGAACTGAAAACACTTCAGCCCATTTCCTGGGGACCTGGAGAAGATGTGCCTCCTGGAAAAGGCTGCAGCCTTCCACCAGCCCTTTACTCTTTGTTCCTGGTTCCCACCCCACTTTGTCTCCTTTTGGCTAGTCAGTACGCTTCCATGTCTGCATTGGCGGTTTATCTTGTAAAACGCTAGCCGTGCGCACGCACACGTGCGTGTGTGTGGGTTTGGAAGGGGTCATGCTTCCACTGAATTAGCTTAGTTACTTAGAGCCAAAGAAGCTTAGGTTGCAAATTTTGTCCAAACACAGACCAGTTATCCCCTTATTAAGACAAAACCAAGTTTCTTAGGACTCTTGACCTTCTGTACAGGCCAGCTGGCTTGTGAATGTGGTCTGGTCTTCCTCAAGGGAGATCAGGCAAACCATAACCACTTCTGTAAACTCAGCTCTGAAAACCTATCTTCTTTATCAAAAAATAAGGGAACTTAAGAGTTTTCTCAGAAAGCTAAAACCTTTCTTTTTTAAAAATATTTTATTTGGGGGTGCCTGGGTGGCTCAGGCATTAAGCCTCTGCCTTCGGCTTGGGTCATGGTCCCAGGGTCCTGGGATCCAGCCCCACATCGGGCTCCCTGCTCAGCAGGGAGCCTGCTTCTTCCTCTCCCACTCCCCCTGCTTGTGTTCCTTCTCTCCCTGTGTCTCTCTCTGTCAAATAAATAAAATCTTTAAAAAAAATATTAGAGAGAGAGCATGAGCACGAGCGGGGGAAGGGGCAGAGGCAGAGGGAGAAGCAGACCCTCCCCCCCGCCTTGAGCAAGGAGCCTGAAGCAGGGCTTGATCCTGGGACTCCAGGATCATGACCTGGCCCAAGGCCGATGCCTAATGGAACTGGGCCACCTAGATGCCCCTAAAACCTTTCTTATTTTATAGATGATGAGAGCAACGGTGATTAGCCTGTCCCAGAACTTTCAAGGCACCTGTCTAAACCCCACATCCTATGTTCATGGCCTTCTGAGATTGGGTGCCATGTTGTCTGCCCATTCATTCCTCTCATTTTTTTTTTTCCATGACAGGACCCCTCTGCTCCATATACCTGTGTCCTTCCTGCTTCTGAGCCTTTGCTCTTGGTGTTTCCCTGACTCGAATTTCCTGTCCCTTCTTGCCTGCCCAAATCAACATTCTTTCAAGGCCCTGCTTCAGTCATCTTTCTCACGTCTTCCTGGATGTCTCTCCGTTTACTAGATTTTATCTCCTAACGTTCTCCATTTGTCTCATGGGTATGGTGGTTCTCCAAGAGATCTTAAGCTCTTAGAGACCCTGTTTTAGGTCTTTTCTATGTGCTTTGCAGCATCTGACCCCACGTGGGTCAATCCCTTGTTGAGTGGGATTCCTAGAAATGGCGTGGGACAGCAAGCACAGGGAGCTGCTGGACCTGGCTTCCAGCTGGAGTTCTACCCCACCTTGGCTGCGTAAGTTCAGGCTGATGGAGTTTCTGCCCTTTTCCCAGATATAAAGTAGACATTCATTTATTCTTATGTGCTCAGGGACAAGGAGAGGCTCTGCTCAAACTAAAAATGAGACCCAACCCTTGTCCTTAGAGAGCTATAATTTAGTTGGGGAGATAAGATATGTAAACAAAAGATGACAATCCTTTCTGACATCCAGGCAATCCCGGGTGTACCTTTGTTCCTTTACCCCTTGTTGAGGGGAGTTTATACCTTTGACTCCTTAACTAGAATGGAAGGAGGGTGAGCTGTATCTTATTCATGGCTGAATCTCTAGCTTCTAGCCTGGTATCTGGCACACGGGGGACATTAAGTAGATATTTGAGTTTGTTGAATGAGGGAGTTGATAAACAATTGAGTGAATGTACCAGTGTCGTAGGTGCACAGAGAGAAGAGGTGCGTAGGAGGTACGTAGGAGCTACGTAGGAGGTACGTAAGTTGGTAGCAGATTTTTGAAGAAAGACTAGGAGGTTGCTGAACAGACAAGACAGGAACGGCATTCCTAGAGGAAGAAACAGCAAAGGAAGGACACCGAGATGTGAGCGCTGGGCTGGGTGAGCAGAACCTCCCAGTGTGCGCTGGCTGGAGATGGGCGTGGGGCAGGGAAGAGAGGTGAACAAAATGAGTCCATGCCCTTGTTATTCCTCAGTGGGCGGCTGGGAGCTCTGAAGATCCTGGGACCAGCATCCCACCCTAAGCTTGCTCCTGCTTACCAATCTCTTTTCCCCAGCCCCGGGCCCTGGCTTCTCATTGCCCCTTGCTCATGGGATGCAAACCTTTTACTATTAGTTGAAGTCAAGAGTTGACTGTGCTCAAGGAGCACCTGGAGATCTTATTAAAAATGCAGACTGTGATCTCATGGGTCTAAGGTGGTGCCTATGGCTCTGCATTTCTCAGGAGCTCCCACAGGATGCTGCCGATGCTGGTCCAGGGACCACGCTTTGAGAAGTGAGGCTTTAAGGCAAACGGCCTAGGGAGGCTCTCTGTAGAATTAAGATCGGGCATTCCAAAGGCAAAAGGAAACCACCTTCCTTTGGATTACTGAGAACACTGCTTCTCCCAGCAGGGTGGGTGACTGAGTGTTATCTAATAAAATATTCAGCGGTAAATGGCACCGGGTAGAAATGCCAAAAATAGGGCTTTACTCCGCCCTTAGCCCATCTTTGATATTGGTCTCTTCATTTTGCAAAACCCCTCTTTGAGTTTCAGCTTCCTTGGCTTTGCTGGCTCCCGGGGAGCAAATGGGCATTTGGAGGCCCAAGTGAGCCATGGAAGGTTCTGGGGTAGTCCTCCTCCGGCCTCACCCTGCCAGCGCATCTCACCCCTGATCTTTTGACCCTTAGTCCTGGGGGATTGAGTTGCACAAAGTCTATTCTGTTATAAATCATACACCTGGTTTCCCTTAGCCAAATTTTGGATAGAAGCAGAGGGACGTTCCTTATCTCAGATGTCCCCAGGACAGAAGTTTCTGGACCCTGCGTGAGACCCAGTGAGCTGAGTAAGCAGCTTCCCTGAGCCCCACAGTCCCCTTCAGCTGCGTTAAGGAAAAGGAGGAGGCCGGCTACGTCAAACCAAAACTCTCTGGCTGACATGTGCCTGCGGCAGCTTGGGTGGCTAAGCTGCACCCTGGGACTGGCAGCGCTGGGGCCTTGGCTGGGGCTAGCCCTCCCTCTGGGCACACCTGCGAGCCGGGCCACAGCCGGTGGTGGAGGAGGGCTGGGGCGACGGAGATGGGCCGTGGCCCCTGGAGGACTCTCTTCCCTAGGCTGCCTCTCCGACTGCCTCTCCGCTCCTTTGCTGATCTTCCTTCCTCTAGGCTGTGCGCCAGCCACAGCCAGACCTGAGTCAAGTGACGGAGTCTGTGACGATCCGGGGCACTCGGAGGCACCTCTCTACCCCTCTGCCTTCAGCAACTGCCACCCAGACCTGGCCCACATCGCTCCTTCCAGCCCAGCCCAGCTGCAGCAGCCTTCACGATGGTGTCAGCTTTCCCCCATTTCCTCTTCAAATTCATTAATTCGTTCGTTCATTCATTCCTTCTTTGGTTCGTTCACTCAGGCATGCTTCTGTGCGGCTGTCTCACCTGTGTATCGAGTGTCCGCTCTGAGCCAAACACTGCGCTGGGCTCCCATTCTGTTCCTCCACACCCGCGCTTTAGTACCTTCTTTTTGTAGCCGATGCGAAGCTCCCTTGCTTTGTCCATTCCAGTCTTCTCTTCTCCGTGTCTCTAAACAACCTGATGGGAGGTCTGGGGTCTCCTCCCCTCGGTGATAGGCAGTGTGGAATCCTGGAAGTACCCCATGTTTCACACAGACCTCAGTTTGAATCCTGGCTCTGACTCTGACCTTGACTACCTACCATACGTCATCTTGGGTGGGTTAAGTTCTGTTAGCCTCAGTTTCCCCATTTGCAATAAAAAAAAAATAGAAGAAGACATCACCTATCCCAGGGCTAGATTTCAGTTGAGATATCACATGTGAAGTACTTGGCACAGAGTTATTACACAAAAGTATCAGTTGCTCCCTCTTTAGTGCCTCAATGGCCCATCACAAGTGTGAGGCATTGCTGCGCAGGAAACTGTGTTCTACTGAAAGTTTCCCCAGAAAAGTGGGGGCCGCCTTCTGTGCTCAGGGCCACCTTGGTACTCCACCCCAAGTCCTCCTACTTGTGATATTTGCCGATTTTTTCCTTCCTTTTTCAAATGGAAAGTTTTCAAACATACACAACTGAAGAGAGAACTATGTAATGAGCCCTTTGCACCTGCCACCAGTTTCAACAATGAACAGCAACGTCCAGACTTGGGTCACCTACCTCCCCCATTTTTTTTTTCGTGGAATATCTTAAAGCAAATTCAAGTCACCCTGTCTTTTCACCCTCAACACTCCAGTGTGTATAACAGATAAAGATGTTCAAATCAAAACCACAATGAGATACCATCTCACACTGGTCAGAATGGCTAAAATTAACAACTCAGGAAACAACAGGTGTTGGTGAGGATGCAGAGAAAGGGGAACCCTCTTGAACTGTTGGTGGGAATGCAAACCGGTGCAGCTACTATGGAGAACAGTATAGAGGTTCCTCAAAAAGTTGAAAATAGAGCTACCCTACAACCCAGCAATTGCACTACTAGGTATTTATCCAAAGGATACAAACATAGCGATTTGAAGGGGCACATGCACCCCAGTGTTTATAGCAACAATGTCCACAAAAGCCATACTATGGAAGGAGCCCAGATGTCCATTGACAAAGGAATGGATCAAGAAGATGTGATGTATATACACAATGGAATATTACTCAGCCATCAGAAAGAATGAAATCTTGCCATTTGCAACGACATGGATGGAACTAGAGGGTATAATGCTAAGTGAAATAAGTCAGTCAGAGAAAGAAAAATACCGTATGTGGCATTTAAGAAAAAAGCAGATGAACATAGGGGAAGGGAAGGAAAAACAAAATAAGATGAAATCAGACAAACCATAAGAGACTCTTAGCTCTAGGGAACAAACTAGGGTTTGTTGCTGGAGGGGAATGGGGTGGGGGGATGGGGTAACTGGGTGGTGGGCATGAAGGAGGGCACGTGATGTAGGGAGCACTGGGTGTGATATGCAGCTGATGAATCACTGAACTCTACCCCAGAGACTAAAAATACAGTATATGTTAACTAAATTGAATTTAAATAAGGAATAAAAAAAACAGATTAAAAATGTTTAAGAACATAACCGTAATATTTTATCACACCCAACAAAATTAAGAATTATTCATGAATATAATTTAATACCCAACCAATATTTATTTTTTCCCAATCATCTCAAAAAATGTCTTTTTACTGTTGATTTGATTGGGTATCAGGATTCCCCAAAGGTTTGTATTACATTTGATTGTAAGATCTCTTAGGTGTTTTTACACCAGCCTGCTTTGACATGTTCTGTTTTCAGTGGTAATGGTAGAAAAATGAGGAAGTCCTTATTTCCGGAAAGTCTCCCCAACTCACTTCCCAGAGCCCTTTCCAAATAACACAAAACAAGCATCTCCTTTTTGGGGTGTTTTTAAACGACAAAAAGAGTTCCCCCCTTTACAGCAGTTTTGAAATGAATGAGCTTCTCTAACAACTTTCAAATCCCAACTATCATCCAAGAGAAGAAGAAGAAGAAGAAGAAGAAGAAGAAGAAGAAGAAGAAGAAG
>NW_027397081.1:14633543-14770437 GCF_003265705.2 Callorhinus ursinus | reverse complement strand
AGGCAGGATTTGCTTTAGTTCTTGTTTTAGAGGGGAAAAAATCCCGGGGAACTTTGTTCTTTTCAGAAAGATTTTTTTTTATGCCCTCCCACCTGCTTTTCAAAATCCACCAACCACAGAATTTACTCCATCCCCCTTTTTCTCTCTCCCTTACACACTCCCTCTCTCTTTTTAGCAGCAACATACAAGCCGGCCATATTAGAGAGATGGAAATAAAGCTTCCTTAATGTTGTATGTGTCTTTGAAGTACATCTGTGCATTTTTTTTTAGCATCTAACCATTCCTCCCTTGTAGCCCTCGGCCCCTCAAATCACCCTCTCCCATATCCCACCCGACTAACATCTCAGTCTCTGAAAATGCACAGAGATGCCTGGCTACCTCGCCCTGCCTTCAGACTCACGGGGCTCAGTCTCTTTTTCTCTTTGGGTAAGTTAGACTGCACATCTGCATGCTCCTGAGGGTCCAGAAGTGTAGCCAAAGCTGGAAGAGGATGGGGGCCGGGGGCAAGGAAGAAGACATTGATTGCTTGAGCTTCGCCTCATGTCCTTGGGAAGGGAGGTACCGAGGACTGGGGGAAGACATTGTTGGGGACTGCATAACGCTGGGACTACTTGGTTACAGAAATGTGGGGTCGGGGGATCTGAGTGTTCCTCAGGGG
Organism: Callorhinus ursinus; assembly: GCF_003265705.2. Taxonomy (NCBI): domain Eukaryota; kingdom Metazoa; phylum Chordata; class Mammalia; order Carnivora; family Otariidae; genus Callorhinus; species Callorhinus ursinus. Next base: position 14,769,779 of record NW_027397081.1, on the reverse strand, counting down.
TGACAGTTATCACTGGAGGTGATTTTTCTTTGGGTTTCCCTGAAACAGACTTATGTGGGGGTGGGGGCAGTGGATAGGTCGATCTGCAAAGTCTCTTTGTGGATTTTTTTTAAGCTGCTGCAAATATGGGGTCCTGGGTCTTCATGCTCCCTTAAGGGGCTTCTCTTGTGGACCGTGATCTTTGGAATCTGGTGGATTTAGGATATTAGGAAAGAATGTTTGGGAGAGTGGGAGGTAGAAAGTTGAGTCTGGGTCTTGTTTCCTGGAAATCTGTACCACTGATTTGTTGAGATGTTTGGGGGGGCAGGTGGGAAGCAGGCTTGAAGTATGATCTCTGCATTGGGAAGAGACTTGCTGAAGCAAGCGCTGATGGAGGCCTCTGGCGTGGGCCAGATGGAGTGGAGGAGGGGGTCAGGTGAAGGGATCAGGAAAAAAAGAAAAAAAAGGAACTCACAGGCTGAGTGTGCCTGTGGCCCTTTAAGACCAGCCCAGCCTTGCAGCCTGCCTTGTCAAGTGATCCGAATGTTAATTTCATATTTGACCACTCAGGACTTCCTGGTGAGTAGGTGGGCTAGAGAGTTATTTGCAAGCCTGCTTTATGGGTAGTTTCATCCTTGCTCCTAAACTTACTCATTGCTGGTGTAGTAGTTGGTCAAGTCCTGGGATTGTCAGTGGGGATATTCCGCATCACAGAATCCCTCTCCCTCCCTCCCTCTCCTTGTCTTTCTCTGGTGTACTGTGTTGGATGTTGGGCAGGAGTGCTAGACAGAGACAACACAGAGCTCCTGTCAGCTTGCGTCATAAGGCCTATTAGCTTTGCTGAGTTCCTGGACAGTATTAACAACAGAGCAGGAATGTTACAGAAGCGTGGGCTGTACAAAGAGGGGGAGCCTTGGAATCAGCTCTGGGTTTAAAGCCACCTTTGTCATTTACTTCATGGCCGTAGGCAAGTTACTTGACCCTTCTGAGCTTCGGTTCTTTCATGGGTAAACTGGAGAATGCCTGGGTTTTTCTGTGAGGCAGGCACACAGCAGGTGCTCAATAATAGCTGAACTTTGTGAACGCTTTTCACGGGCGCAGGGGCTGTATAGCTTATTTAGTCCTCAAGATAATCAGTAACCGAATGAGGTAGATGCTGTTATGATCCTTCTGTTATGGATGAGGAAACAGGCACAGCGAAATGAAGTAACTAAGTTACTTACGTTAAGTAAATTAAAGTCACACGACTAGTTCAAGTGAGCTGAGATTTGAACCGGTTTGTCGGCTTGTTGGACTTCTAGTACTTAGCTGTTGAACTCTACTGCCCCCAATGTTCAAGAAACGGTACTGCTACATTAACAGTAATGATCAAACAATCTCAAGCGCAGGCAAAAAGATGGGGAGGTGGGTGGATGACCTGGGTGTAAGGAACCAGGGATGGAGGACAGGTGACTCCCTTGGGAGTTAGGGAAAGCTTCTTGCGGGAGGGGGACAGTCTTGTGAGAGCCTGATCTAAGTGAGGAAAGGAAGGGGGCTCCATGACCATGACCAGGGTGTGTCTTAGGGGACGATGAGGTCTGGAGTGAAGACGTCAGGGAGTGGGGGTTGTGAGATGGTGGTGGGAGGAAGTTAGAGTCTCTGCAAACCTGGGCAGTAGATCTTGAACTTGAACTTGACTGATGATATGATGAGGTATGCCCTGGCACACCAAGGCTAAGGGCTCAGGTGGACACTGGAACTTTGGTGGTCGTAATGGCATCAGCCTCCAAGATGGAGGGACAAATGATGAGGGAGGGACCACATCAGGGGCAGGATTTGTGAGGATAACCAAAGAGCGGGTAAGTCATAGAGGATAACCAGCGGGGCAATCGGCCGTACACACAGCAGAAGCATGTGAGACTAGTTTTTAGCTAGACACAATCCAAATGACTGGACTTCCCAGAGGTTTTCTTAAGACCATGGGCTCTGCAGTCACCAGCCTTGTTACCCAAGTCTGGGTTAAGTGAGGCGAGGTCCTCACTCAAGTCCACTGCACGTGTCTTCTGCTGGGGGCAGCGATCCAGACATGGAGGGGAAAATGCCTTTCTTTCCTTCCACAGACATTTATGGAGTGCCCATCTGCGGTCACATACCGTTCTGGGGCCAGGGATACCAAGATGAGTAGAAATCAGTTCCCCCGAGCCTCCCAAGGGACATGGGCATGCGAACAGATAATGACAGCACAAAATCACAGGGGCTGTCACAATAACAATCCTAATGATGCTGAGAATGATAGCAGCTAGCCTTCATCAAGGGCTATGTACCAGGCATCGCTGGGAGCTTCATACGTTAGCAAGTCATGTGACCCTCACAACTGCCCTAGGAGTCGGGTTCTATTATTGTCTCCCATTTTACAGATGAGGAAACTGAGGTCTGGAAGGTTAACTCTCTTGCCTAAGATCTGACTGCTTGGCCACAATGCTGTTCTGCCTTCAGGTCACCTGGAAGCAGTAGAAACTGGGCTGGGTAGAGGGCCCAGGTGCCGGCGATGCTGTTATTGAGGCATGCCTCATTAGCTGGGAACTGCAGCATAGGTGAGGGCCCCAGGTCGGGAAGGGTGAAAGAGCTCCCCGGCCTGAAGCATAAATGTGTGCAGAGGCATGGAGGGGTGAAAGAAGGTGGGCTTGTCAGGACAAGTAATGAGTCGGGGATCCCCGAGTGGAGGAAGAATGGAGGGTTGGGAGCTGGCAGGGCAGGAGGCCAGGACCTAGGTTGGTCCCAGATGGCAAACGGAAGCCGTGCCCAGGAACCTGGACTTGATCCTGAAAACAACAGGGAGCCAGTGGAGGGGGCGTGAGGACATGCTGCCTGGAGGTAGACTGGGCTAGGAGGCAGAGCTCCTGGGGTGGGGGAGGGTCTGAAAGCAGGAGGAAGGGTCTGGGTGTCACACTCCCCTGGGATGCAGGGGGCTGCCCCAGAAGGTTGGGGGGACCATTTCTCTGCTTGGACACGCTCTCTTTTAAACAAGAAGAACATAAACCTACCTCATTGGTTGCTGTAGGGTTGGGAAGAGGGGTGAAGAGAATTCTGTCTTTGCAGGAGATTAGAGCTTGGCAGGAGGTGAGCAAATCTGTATGATCTCTGAAAGATGGGCTGGTTAGAACAGTGGATAACATGGGGCCTGGGCTGCCCAGATGTGGCCCCAGATTAAGGGGGGGAGGTCTGGGTGCCAGGGATGCTTTGGAACTAAAACCAGAAGCCACATCCTTTCTGTGCCCCCGTTGATCCCCATTTCCTTTCTATGAGTTGGAAATTGAGAGACCCAGACCTGGTCCCAAATGGGACAACCAGGAGGACTGGGCTTCCTTGTATGGAGGTCGCTTTAAACAGGACCATTTCCCTCTGGCCAGCCTGCCCGGAGCTAGGGGCTGGCAGTTGGGGCTGGATCTGCCATGTAGACAGCTGGAGGCCTGGTCCCTGGCATGCCTTGGAGTGTCACTGGGCCTCAACCCCCCACCCCTGTCTGGAGCCTGGCAGCCTGGGCTCAAATCGAGGTTTGTCATTTACTAGCTGTGAACTTGGGCTATTCATGTAACTTCTGTGTGCTCAGTTGCACCATCTGGAAAGGGGGCTGGTAAGAGGGCTGTTGTAAGTATCAAATGAGGTCATATCTGTGGAATGGGTAAGAAAGCATCTGGCCTGCAGTAAGCACTTTCTTGTTATTGTGAAGTCCTTTCTATGGCCCTAGCTGCAGACTCGGCTACTTTCCGGAGGCTGCAGAGTTTATCAGGATTTTGCTCACAGCTCTGACCTTGTTGCATGGTGGTTTCTTCATCTTTAATGGGGGCCTGGATTGGTGAGAGGCCTAAAACTCTGGTGGGGACTTGGGCTGACGTGGGTGCCTTGGCGTAGGAGTCAGGAACCACGGTCTGGCCCCGGCTTGTCCCTGTCCTCTGTGTGTCTCCCTCAGGGCCTCATTTGCCTCGTTGGTGAGGCGGTGGGTCTAGATTCACAATTCTGGAGGTGCCCCTGTCCGGCTTCCTCTGATTTGGTGATCCCAGCCTCTCTCTGCAGTTGGGACTCGCTAAACGCCTCTGACCACTAGAGGGCGCTCGCGTTCCTCCTGGTGACTCCAGCGGGGGGCAGGCGGCCGGGTTGCGGCGGGGGCGGGGGTTGGGGGAAAGGGACCCTGCATTGCACCTCGGCTCCCTCCGGCCAGCCAGAAAGGACCTCCCCACAGCTCTGCCCTTCCACGCGGCAGGGTGCTGGCTCCTTCACAGTGGAGAGGGGTGCCCTGTGGGTTTCAAGTTCTCATCTGAAGGATGTGGGCTGGGCGGGGAAAGAGGCCAGGGATAGGTCAGCCCGATTTACAGCACCTGCTTTCTGGGGTCACGTGGAGGCCCCTTTTGGGAGGGGGCCCTGGGAGGGTAGCGGCTCTTGGAGGGGGTTAGAGGAAGCGGGGCCTTCCTTGGGTAAGAGGTAAGCTCAGGACAAGGCCTTGCCTGCTTCCTTCCTTGCAGATTTCTCTGCCTCTGCAGGGCGCGGGCGGCAGTGGTATTTTCTGCACACCTCCTCCTTGCCTGGCGTTGTGCTAGGTGCTTTCATAATGCTGATGAGAGTGGGGATCCGGGAACTGGGCTTTGCTCTTCTTGGCAGCCCCCTTAGCCTCCCCAGTTCACGCTCCTCTAGCGAGCGTTCGGCCTGCAGGAGGGTGTGCACGCCCAATCCCTCTACTGAAGGCTCCGCTGTGACCTCTGGGGCCAGCCCTTCAGAGCCTCACCTGTCCTTTAAGTCTCGTGCACTAAGCCCTGGCCACGCATCCTGAGGGGGGAGCTGAGCAGACAGACAGCCCCGCTCGCGGCTGCAGTGCGGCTGCTTCCGGGGTGGGCCCGGCCGCCCAGCGCCGAGCAGCCCTGCAGGGGATGCTTCTGGCCCGCGGCTGCGGGGCCCGCGCCGGCTGCCAGAGCTGGGGAAATTCCAAGGGGCTGCCCTCTGCCAGGAGGACAGTGTCCCAAGAAGGCCTTCCTGTTTAGGGGGCAGAACTTGAGGAGAGTGTAGGGCACTGGAGCTGCCAGCCGGCGCATCACGCTTTCCGTATTTTCTCTCTTTAAAATGATCATGGCAGCCCCAGGAGGTGGGTGTCATCAGCTGTGTTTTACAGAGCAGGAGACTGGGGCTTGGAAGGTGAAGGAGCTTGCCCACATCCTCCCAGCCGATGGAAGGCAGAGCTGGAAGGGACCCCGTGTCTCATGGGATCTCCTTGTCTAGGCTTTTCCTGCAGCCATAGCTTCCTAGCCACGCCGTCTGCCCCTCCCCCGTCTGCCCCCTCCTCCCTCTCCACCCCCAGGCGCTGCCGGCTTCCTATCACACTCAAAGAAAATCCTAATTCCCGAGTTCGGGCCCCCAAAGCCCCTGGTGCCTCGCCCCTGCCTAACTCTGGGACCTCTGGTCTTAGCATTTGCTCCTTGGTCCCCTGCTCCTTGTGCTTAACTCATTCCAGCCACTGGGACTTTGCTCTTGATGTTCCGCTGCTTGGCACTTGATTCCTTCAGGATTTGAGATGGCTCATTCCCTCACTTTGTCAGGGGCTACATACACGTCAGGCCCTCCAAGCAGTCCTCCCTGACTACCATTAGGAAACAACGGCCCCTTCCCTTTGCTTTAGTTCTTACAGTGTCTGCCAGGCATCACTATGTAAAGTTACACTGTAATTTTTTTCCTCCTTAGTGTGTGTTCCCTTCCCTCAAACACAAACTTGGTGTGTTGGGGACCCTGCCACCATTGTTCACAGCAATAACCCCCGCCCCCAGCCTAGGCTAAGTGTGTGGGGGTGTAGGGGATGGCTTATAAATATTGGGTAAATGAGTGAATGCATGGCTGATACTGAACGTTACTGCTTATCCCCTATAAAGAAAATGAATCTTTTGGGATGAGGCTTTGACAATACTGGCAGAAAATCTTAGCGTTAAGATCAGGACTAGGGTGAGGCCGGTGAGGTGCCCACGGTGTGCAGTTTAAGGTGGTGTTTGCCTGATCCTGAGGGTCGGTGCGCCCTTAAATTTTGTGTCCAAGGCTTTCTGCCCCATGGAGATCCCTGTGACTTCAACTGGAAGGGCTTGGGCTCCTTCACCCACCCTAGACTCTGCTCTGCTTAGGGTGTCAGAATGGGCCGGGCAGCCCCAGCACCCAGCTCTTCTGGACCAGGCCCGGTGCTCCTTACTGGATTTGACAGAAACCTACTGTCCCCACCCTGTCACCCCTTCAGCCTGTGTCAGCTCCTTGCTGGGGAGTTTCCAGGCCTGACATCTCCAGAAGGGGCTCCTGTCCTTGTAGACAACGATGGTCCTGGGAAAGACTTGGGGCCATTTGTCTGCCCCTGACTTGACAGGCAATGTTGTTTCTCTCCACCCCAGCCTTGCTTTACCCCAAGGGCCACGTCAGGTAACCCCCTGGAGCGTTGCCTGCCCCATACCACTCCCTGACTAATTTCAGACCTAAGGGACCCCGCCCACGGCCATGGCTCTGCTCCAGTCCCCAGCAGGTGCAGAAGGCTTGCCCCCTCCCTGGCCCTGTGAGCCAGAATCCTCACCAGCTTGTGGCTTTATCCACAGTGCCACCAGGGCGGAGCATGGAGGTCACAGTACCTACCACCCTCAACGTCCTCAATGGCTCTGATGCCCGTCTGCCCTGTACATTCAACTCCTGCTACACAGTGAACCACAAACAGTTCTCCCTGAACTGGACCTACCAGGAGTGTAGTAACTGCTCTGAGGAGATGGTGAGTCCCGGGATGGGGGCGGGGTGAAGGAGGGGGCAGGAGCCGCTGGGCACGAAGCCCACATTTCCCACCACCTGCCCCTGCCCTGGACCAGGACCCTGGGGATCCTGGTGGGCTGTCTCCTCCAGAGGGCTGCGGCGGTAGGTGTGTGGTCACGCCTGGGTGGCCCTGGGAGGGTGGCAGAGACCTGGAGGTAACCGCCTCTCTTCCAGGGGACCAGGTGCATGGCGGGGAGGGGCACCCCCTGCAGCTCCTTGCTCATGCAGCACCCCTCCCCAGTTCCTCCAGTTCCGCATGAAGATCATCAACCTGAAGCTGGAACGGTTCCGAGACCGTGTGGAGTTCTCAGGGAACCCCAGCAAGTATGACGTGTCGGTGACGCTGAGAAATGTGCAGCTCGAGGATGTGGGCACCTACAACTGCTATATCATGAACCCGCCTGACCGCCACCGTGGCCATGGCAAGATCTACCTGCAGGTCCTCATGGAAGGTGAGGGAGGGGGCAGGCAGAGCGGGGAGCCTGCTGCCCTGGGGCCCCTGCTTGTCCCACCGCCCCCCACCCTCCAGCAGGAGGATAACCCCACTCCTTGGGAGGGGCTGTGCCCTCCTGAGGGTGGGAGCTCTGGCTTGTGTTGGGGGGAGGGCACCCCTGCTACTTCCTCAGGACTCTGAGGACTGGGACCTCGGTCATGGTCATGATGCCAAGAGTCATGATAGCAGCGTTCATTGGTTGGGCACTCGCTATGCAGAGAAGTCAGCCACCTAAGGTCATGCAATGAGTGAACAGTACAATTAGGACTCAAATTTGGGTCTATTTCATCTCAAAGTCCGGGCTCTTCAAATTCTGCATTTTACTGTCTTCCCCTGGGGCTTTGAGGTGCCCTGGGATTTTGGGGTGGGGCGCGGAGAGCTCAGGGGCCTGAGTTGACTTTGGCTTTGACTACAGTCCTTTCCACGCAGAGCGTCCGGTGAGGACCACCCCGCGCATACTGCGGGGAGCAGGGGGCGGTGGACGAGGCTCCCTTTCCCTGCCCTGGTGCTCAGTGGGTCTGTTTCTTTTCCTTCTCCAGAGCCCCCTGAGCGGGACTCCACGGTGGCCGTGATCGTGGGCGCCTCCGTGGGCGGCTTCCTGGCGGTGGTCATCTTGGTGCTGATGGTAGTAAAGTGTGTGAGGAGGAAAAAAGAGCAGAAACTGAGCACGGACGACCTGAAGACGGAGGAGGAGGGCAAGACGGATGGAGAGGGCAACGCGGACGACGGCCCCAAGTAACGCGGCCCCGCAGCCCCTCCCTCACGTCCTGTCTTCCTCCCACCCTCCGCCCTGCACACTGTGCCCCTGCCTGCCCTCTCTTGGTGTGCTTCTCTTGAACCAGGGCCCCAGGGCCCGCCTGGGGCCTCCCGAAACCACTTCGTACCCCCCACCCTGCACCAAGGGTGACCCACCTCTCTTTCATTTGGGAAACCTGCCACGGCGCGTGGGACGTGTGGGCCCTGGGGTGGGGGGGGGAAGTGGGCTCAAGACTGCCAATCCCTGAGAGGAGGCAGGAGGCCTGTGTGAGGGTCCCAGGAAGAGAGGGGGTGCGGGGGAGGTCGGCTGCCCAGCCTGCCCTGTTTGTGGACTGGTCTGGTGGGCCTCAGGGAGGATCTAGGGTGGCTGAGGGGTTTTCCTGGGCTGCCTCAAGAAAGCCCCGGCTGTGGTGTGGCTCTGCTCCCTGAGCTGCTCCAGGCCAGGCAGCCCTGTCAGGCTGGGGGCTGCTGATGGGTTCCTGTCACTTGGGGGGGGCATGTTGAAGGGATGACTGTGTTTCCTGGGCATTGAGGGGAAGCCTTGGCCCAGGGACCTGTGCTCTTACCCCCCTCCATTGATAGCTGCTACCACAGGAGCCTTGTGGGGGTGTTTTCTGTTGGCTGCGAAACTCTTGGGATTTGGGGGGGAGCAGTGCATGAAGACTCACTGAGCTGGGCCATGGGTAGGTTGTATCGTTCTAGGTAGTGGTCATTTTTCACCATAGTTAACCACTAACAGGAGACAGATTTCAAAGTCAGCTGAGGTCTGAAGGGGTGGGGGCTCCATTGTAAAATGGAGTTGGTTACAGACTGCCTTCTCCAACAGGGTGACCGCCCTCAGCCCAGCTGTGGGGCTGGGGGGCGGGTGGAAACCGTGGCGGAGGAGTTGATGTGCAGAGTGGGGGCTTCATCTGGGCCTTCTCTTCAAACTTTCCCAGTGACGCTCAGCAGGGTTTTTAGCTGGCTTTTGGGTAGAGACCAGAGAAGGAAATGCCCTGAGGGAAGCGTGAGGGGGCCCTCGGAGCCTCTCAGATCCTGTGGCCATGTTACACCCTCCCCGCCCCAGGAACTTCCTCTGTGGGGAGCAAATAGCATTTCTGGAGAGCCAACTTTCACTGCCATTTTACTCACATTAAGAGGGAATTATTTAAGCCTCAAGAGAGGGAGAGAGACAGAGAGAAACTGCTGATGTGAACTCTACATTAGAAGACCCTCAGAGATCAAGGAGGCAAGTCACTCGCTAGAGATGGGGAACCAGGTTCAAACTGACAGACTGAGGGTCCCGCCCTCCCTTCCTCTGGCTCCTCAGTCTCCAGTTTGGATCAACAGAGCCATAGTTTTCCCTGTGGGAAGGGCCTCTGTGGGCTGGTAAACAGGGAGGTGAGGTGAGGGAGCTGGTCTGTCCAGGCCTGCTTCCTCTCCCAGGGCGCTGGGGATGGAGGGATGGAGAGGGAGGGCAGAGCTGCTGGCGAGGCCCCACCCCTGCCCCAGACTGACCTTCTTTAGCATTTCCCGGCCTTTCAAGGAGCTCAGACCCTGCCCAGGCTCTGGGAGTCAGTGCCGGGGGCAGGAACCGCTCTGAGGAAAGGGGGGGTGGAGACAGGACTGTGACAGTCTCAGGGACCACTCTCTGTCTCTGCCCATCAGATGGCCAATTTGGGGAGAGAACAAGAGCGTACGGGAGGTTTGGTTTAATTCACTTCAATTCAACATCCATTTATTGAGCATCTCCTGTGTGCCAGCTGCCGGGGATGCACACAAAGCCATAACAAGAATTGGGAACTGTCAGGTCAGCACCATGGGGACCAAGATTCTTTTTTTTTTTTTTTTTTTTTGATGCATCTAATTCCACCTCTATAACCACTGCTTCCAGGGCTGGAGTTGGAGAGAAGGAAGAGAGTCCCGAATCTGGGCCCTGGGAAAGGAAGAAAGGAAGGAAGGGGTGGGGGTGGGGGTCCAACAGGGAACAAGGTGACAGGCCAGGCAGAGTGGATGCAGAGTGGGGGACGGACAGCCTGGGTGACAGCTCCTGGGTGGGGTGAGTCCAGCTCAGTACCTAACTGCCAATCAACACACTGCCAATGGGGGTGGGCTAAGCCACCAGGATGCCTGGGGCAGGTGGACACAGCTCAACCTTGGAGCCAACCAGCTAAGAGGGGGGCGATGCGTGGTGGGCATCTCATACCGGCTTGAGACCGAGGGCGGTTGTGATACACTTCTGCAGCCTGCAGATTTCCCTTTTCGGCAACCTTTCAAGTGCTCTCCTCTTTCAGGACGAGTGAGGATCTGTGCTGATGTGAGGCACTTTTCTTTTTCCAGGACGCCTAACATTTAGGGGAAATTTTTGCGCGATTCCCTAGGTTTATTCTAAGAAGTCCCAACTCTCCATCAAGAAGCCCCAGGCTTCTGGGTTCCTTCCTTTCAACGCCCTGACCCAATGGGCCCCCCCACCCCCGGCTGCCCACCCTCATGGGCACTTTCTCCTGCAGCCTCTTAGAATCTGTTCCAGAGCTCTCCTAGAGTTGCCTCCCCCACGGCCGTGAGGTTGGGAACAAGATGGGGCTTCTGTGAATAGAGGTGGGGAACCGGTGACATGTTTCCATAGCAGCCATTTCTCTACCCTGCTTTCTAGTTCATACCAGCAAGCTGCTCCTCTCCCTGTGCTGTGGGGTCCAGCCCCACTTCCGGCTGCATGTTCCCATCACTGTGCTCTGCTGGGTCCAGTCTGCTGGTTTCCTCAACCGCCCCTGCCTCTCCTGTTGTCTTGGAGCTCCCTGTCCATCTCTTCCTCCTAATTAAGGGCCACTGTAAAGAGATGGGCCGGCCAACCCATGGGATTGAACTTCTAAGAACAAAGTACAATTTTTTCAGGACTGAAATGCCTTGAGGTGCCTTGAAACTGGCTTTGAAAATGGCTGTCTGCCCCTTAGCTATGGACTAATCACAGTTATTCCCAATTTATAAAAAGGAAAAGCTGATTGGATCCATATTTTCTCCCCGGAAGTTCCCTTGGAGAAGTTGGGCTGGTAAGTGTTTACAAGGTCAGGTGAAGCAGATGGAAAATGGAAAATACTGGCCAGGTCCCAGAAGACAGTCCCGGGCCATACGGATGGCGTGGTGCAGTCAGAATGAGTGATGAATCAAGAAATTTTCCTTGCAACTTGTCTTAAGGATAGACAGCCTGTGCCTCTTGCTGATGTCTTCCTTTATTGAAGCTTGCTGATGCATTTGCACATAGTCTATATATAGGTATAGATATATTCTATATACAAATATAAAACATCGCGCCACATCCACCCCAAAAGTTATACCGGGTGTGTGTGTGGGGGGGGAAACCATCATTTCTCAATGTTTTGAGTTGATTCACCAAAGGCAAATTATGGAATGTTCTTATTGCTTTTTGTGCACTTGGAGGAGAAAACCCAACTACTTATGCACTTTCTAGGTTTTCTGTGTTACAGGGTGGTTGGAGGGGGTGGGGAGAAAAACTTCAATGGTCCTCTGTGACCCAGCCTCTGTGATGTGTCTGCTTTTCGGAGCAGACTGCGTTTCTTTTGCAGTTTGTTGTATTGCTTGGATCTATCGGCTACAATAAACAGATCATCTCCCCTGAACATCCCTCGAGTGTGGCTTTTTTCAGGGGTGAAGAGCAGGGTAAGTGGAGGCTTTGCCAGGATGCTGACAGGGACCCCTGCTGCTCCTTTCCTGATACTCCCGCAACATTGCTGGGTCCCTAGCAAGGACACGGTCCTTCTGCTCTACTCATGTCGACAAATGGCTCATCTCTTTCCCCCTTTGCCTTCTTTCAGCATCCTGGGGGACTCCAACCACCTCGGAAGCACCTGAAGGCAGGGTGGCTGAACACCCACTTCTTGGGGGCCCTTGGTTATTTCTGGGATGACAACAAACTTGGGCACTATGACACTGTTCACGGATGTTGCCTATTTTTTCATGGATGGATGGGCCATCCTTCCTTCCCCCCATTTCTAAGCTGTGTCTCACTAGGTAGACACTTCCCATGCCTGCTCTGGACTCGGCGGGTGGGGGGAATAGCTGCTCAGTGTCTGCCCTCATGCACCTTCTCGGGTGAGGGGGGCTGGGGGGAGGAGTCAGGCTGTTCATGTCCCATCTAAGTACTGCTGGATCCTGTTTTCGTGCTGCGGGATCCTCCTACACTCAGGACCAAAGATGCCCCCCTGGTGGCGTGGGGGGGGGGCGCTACTAGTCCAGACACACCCGGTCTTTTTCTCTAGTGCTTCCTATTCTTAGTCTCTGCATTTTTCGCCTACACACACACACACATGCACGCACGCACGCGCGTGTGTGCGCGTGCAAGGTAAGAAACGTTTCAACTTTCTGAATGGCAAGGAAATGTGGAAGTGGTTGGTTCCTACTTTTCTTCTGGTTTCTCTGTCATTTCTGTCTACTCCCTGGCGACCCAGAGACTTTGCCAGTGGTTAGTGGCCAGGTGCATTTTAGAGTATTCCCAGAGGACCCTGACATTGGTAGTTGTGACACCTGCAGGGATTACAGCTGCTACCTGAGAGAGAAGCGAGAGGGAGGGGCAGCATTAAACAGAGGTGGCTGGTATTTAACCGAACTAAAGATGCTTTGGTTTAAAAGGATGTCTGTCCTCCAGAGCCCCTGAGTCCTTCCAAGGATGGGATGTCAGAGAGGGTGCTTCTCTACTTAACAAATAGGCAAACTGAGGCAGGGTAGGTGGGCTGAGCAGCAGAAGGCACTGGGGATTCTGGCTGGTTCTTTCTGGGGTGGGGCCAGCATCTTCCTCATTCTAGGGCTTTTCTCCCAGAACACTTTGGATCTGGGCCTGGCTTCTGGGAGAGTTGGATTTGGCTCAGGCATCTCCCTTAAATTGATGTTCTTTAGCTCAGCTTACTTGGGGCCAGTGTGGGGGGTGGGTAGTTCTGATCGCAGAATGAGGTGCCTGGTGGGGGAAGAGCTAGCTCCCATTCTGGTGCTCAGAATTGCTCACCAGCTTTCTGTACCCCTAACTGAGACAGAGGTGTCTGCACAAGAGCCTCTCAATTCCCACTGCTCCTTCACTTCCTGCTGGAGCCCCCTGCAGGGCTTAGGTACCCCATCCGCCTGCCCATGCCTGCTGCCTGGAGGAGGAGTCTCCATGGGGGCGGGGAGGGGGTGTTTTCAGAGTCCCTAGAACAGGTCCCAAAGGCCAAAAGGAGTGGGAGATCTTTACAACATCAGAGACAGGAGGGGTCTTGGGGACCCTCTGGCCAAGCCTCCTGAGTATCCTGAAGGGGAAGGTGAGGACCACAACAGGCAAGTGCACTGGCTTACGGCCACATGATGAGTCAAGGACAAGACAGGATCTCCTATCAGGCTCTAGGTCGCTGTTCTTCCCACAGCCCCCAGGCTGGGCACAGTTGGGCACAGCTGCACACACCGGCCCAGGATCCTGCCCGCCCCTCCCCAGCTGGGCTTGGGGGCGGCTGGAAGAGGCCCCCGTGCTTCCGCAAGGGCTGTACCTAAAGCTGAGACTCAGAGAGCGGACGTGTTTCTCCCAAAGTCGCACAGTCAGCTCATGAAGAGCCTGCACTGGAGACCAAGTCTCTCCTCCCCAGGTAAGGCCTCCTCCAGGCTGAGCCGATGCCCATCATCAGACAAGAAGATGCCTGTCTCCCAGCTCCAATACTGAGTCCCATTCCTACCTCCCCATATTGTGGCTTGCCTCATGTTGGTTTGTATATGGGCCCCTCTTAGACCACTTATCTCCTTCTCATTTTGCAGGGGTGGGGGTTGTATCTACAAACCTCCAGGTGAGAGGAGGCTGGGCAGTGCCCAGGGGGCTGTGGGCTGAGCAGCTTGATGCAAGGAGCGTGAGCCCCCACTAGGTCTCTGGCCCTCCTCCCTGGCATTTTGAGGGCTCAGAAGGTCCATGTTGGCAGGGCTGCAGGGACGCTTCTCAGATGGCACTGGTGGCATTGCCCCCCCCCCCGACTCTCACCCTGAAGCCCACCAGGTTCTAGTCATTCCTGGCTGCCCACTACCATACCGATGCCCAGGGTGCCAGCCACCTTCCAGGACAAGCTCCAGCCGTCCAGTGAATGAGAGCTCCAGGGGGCCTGGGGACGGAAGCCTTCTGAGAACTATGTCCTGACATCTTGACCTAGGTTTGATCCTAAGATAGACTGGCCTAGCCCAGGAGCCCCTCCACTGCAGGGCTGAGGAGGCCTCTGGCTAGAAGAGCAAGAGACACTGATAAAGTAGCTTTTCCTTTTCTCTGGCGATAATGACCTTGAGAGACCAGGAAGTGCCAGGGAAGGGGGCAAGTGGGCATGGGCGCTCAGCTTGGCTACTTGGGATTCTGCCCAAGGGAGGGGCTTGCCCTTACAGCCCTGGCAAAGGCACCTTGATCCCGGCCACAGCTGCTTCTGCTTCTCAACTGGGACAACTGCCTCGTAGACAGGTGACGCAGGGACTAGGAACTGTTTGCCTCAACAGACTGAGAGCCCCTCTCGTGGGCAAATGAGCAGATGAAGACGGTTTGTTCTACCAGGAGGGGAAGTGTGTATCACTGTTGTCCAATACAGTGGCTGGGTCTGTGGCCACGGGGATAGGGTTAGACTTGTCCCATTCTGCCCCAAGGCGGAACATCAGGACACGCGGGCAGAGACAGATATTGATCCAATGTGAAGTCAGAGCTGTGCCGAGGGTTGAGTTTCTCTGAGATAATGAGATCCCCATCCCGGAAGGTATTCAAGCGTGGCTTGAGGGTGTTGTTGAGAAGATTCATATATCAGGGCATACTTTTAGATGCCTTCTAAGTTCACTGACGATGGCCCTCTGTAGCCCTCATTTTAGGATTCAAGTGATAAAAGGGGGATTAACTCTTGCTTGCCTGAAGAGAAATATGACGCATGCACGGGCAAGTTCCTGTCCCTCTGCCTTCTTACGCAGCCGTCCTCTTCCCCAGCCTGCCTCTGTGCCCTTGTGCCCCTTTACCCTTTTCATCTTTACTTGATTTATCCATGGTGGGGAGAGGGGAGGTGGTGAGTGCCTATTCACAGTGAGAAATAGACTGGGAAAGCCTGGAAATTGGGAGGCAGGCATCCTCGGGCACTTCTCTCCAAAGATCAGGCCAAGTGTAAATTGTGTCCTTGGCCCTTTGGCCAGGGCAAAGCTTTCCCTGTCCTTCCAGCCAAGACTGTAGATAGAAGGTGCCAGTCTTCATGGCCTTCTCCTCCGTGGGCCCTGCCAGCCAAAGTCTCTAGCCTCCCCATCCCCACCCCTTGGGCCACTCACGCCGTGGGGGTGCACTGCTGCAGCAGGTGCTGTTAGGAAGGGCTGTGGGGTCGGGTTCTAGTCCCACTGAGGGGTTTGGGGGTGGTGGGGAGGGCTGGAGGCAGATGAGTGAGAGCTGGCTAGACTAGTAAGGATAGCCACGGTTGACTGAGTACCGACCCTGTGCCTGGCCCTGAGCTAAGCATTCTACGGATGTCAGCTGATGGAATTTTCAGGGCAACTCCCGAAATATGCATTCTTTTCTCACTTTTACGGATGGAGAGGCTAAGGCCCTGCTATTTTAAGTCCGTCTGCACACAAGGTGACATGGCCATGACTAGAAAAGGGCAGAGGACTCAAACCCGGGGCAGAGTGATGCCAAAGGCACCACATCACACAGCGAGAAAGGAGAGCAAGGGGCAGAAGACTGGCCTCTAGCATCCCAAAGACCTAGGAGTGAGTGGGGGAAGGGTGGCTCGGCGCCAACCTCAAAATGACCGTGGACCAGGTAAGGACAAAAGTGTTTGGAAGCAGAGGCAAAGCCTTCTGGATGGGCCCGTAACAGCCCACCCCCTCCGTGGCCTGGCCCTTGACCCCACATCTCTGTGCCTATTGCTCTGGTCTCTGCTGGCCACCTTCTCCTCTCTTGGCTTCTAAAAACCTGTAAAACGTCTTCTTGGCTTGGGGCGGTTGTCTCCCAGTCCTACCCCTCCTCCCGGGCCTGTGTCACACTCCAAGTTCTCCAAGTTACTCTTCACTCCAGGCAGCGGCGTCTCCATCCCCCCACCTTCTTCCCCTGCCATGGCTCCCCTCGGATCCACACCCTCCCCTCCTCTCCCTTTGCAAGGTCTCCTGCTCCTGCACTACAGTGTTCAAAGCAGACAGGATCAGAACATCCAGGGAGTCCGGCCTGGCGCTCCACACCGTTTTACTTTTCTGTTTTGGTCAGGCTGTCTCAGGGCAGAACCAGGGCTCGGGTCCAGGAGGACACCTGGCCGTCCAGCTGACAAGGCAGTCCCATGGGCATGGCAGCCAGGCTGCAATGAATGATGGACCTTCCCCATGCCCCATGCCCTTCCCAGCCCCCAGCCCTCCTGAGACCCCCCCCACCCATGCTCACTTGGTGGCAACCCACGAAGCAGGGAGTCAACACAGCTCTGGGGTGCTGGCTGGGGTAGCTGAGACCCTGCCCTGGCACTTCACACCCCAGTGCAATGTGGCCCAGAATCAAGAGATGCCCAGGACTCACCCCATCTCTGAGCTGCGGCGGGGAAGCAGACGTCTGCTCCTAGAAGTGGGCACACGCGCCCCTCGCCCCTCTCCAGCTTGGGATGCCTGGTGAGCACTTCGTTGGTCAGGAGAGTTCAGCTCCCTCCCCTTTGCCCTCCTCCTCCCAATGAGCTCATCTGTCTGGGGCTCCCCACCCCCTTTGCCCGAAAGGATGTTTGGATAGAACCTGCAAGAAAACAGAAGAGGATGGGTGGGATGGAGGAGTTGGCTGCCTACCTGCCTGTGCCCAGAGCCCTTAGAAAGTGGAGGGTTCAGGAAGAGCTTATCTTTACTCCAACTCCATAGTGCCAGGCGGGCTGGGGAGCAGCCCGGCTCGGTGGCCAGCACCGGTTCTGTGTCTCGGACTGCTAGACCACGTGCCTGTGGGCTGGGGAGCAGCCCGGCTCGGTGGCCAGCACCGGTTCTGTGTCTTGGACTGCTAGACCACGTGCCTGTGGGCTGGTTTGGTGCATGCTGTCCCTGTTAACTCCCTCGGTACCTGCCAAACTTCAGTGGATGCTGAGACTGTGGCTGGGGACAGGCCGGCAGGCACTCTGAGCCGGATGGAAGGAACGTGAGGAGGGACACGCAGGGAACAGATCTGGGTGCACTAGGAAGGAGGCTCTCAAAAGTTTGTGCAGGTGGCAGCCACCCAACCCCAACCCGAGAGGCAGAAGGGTTTGAGGGGATTTAACTTTAAATTAATGCAGGCATGCAGGCGGAGACTCTCTCCTGCATTTCCACGGTCCTGAGGTTGGGGCTCTGTTTATAACCAGAGGGAGGGCAGCTAAGGGAACGTGGTGGAAGCAGATCCTGGTGTAAATCAGAGGCCGGTGGGAGAGGAACTGTGCGGTGGGGGGTGCGGGGGCTCCCGGCAGAGCCCCGTGATCTTTGCCTCTTGGAGCTGAGTCTGCACAACCGCCAGTGAGCTCCGTTACCTGCAAGGCCCTGACAGGGATGGGGACAGGGTCAGGAGCCGCGCGGGGGCTTGTGGGGGAAGAGGCGGAGAGGGGAGGCGGGCAAGGGCACGCGTGGGAGCCAGAGACGCGAGGCTCCCTGCCAGGCTCCTGTTACTTAGGAGGAACTCCTCTTAAAATAGCTCCCGAGACCTCGAGACTTCGCAGGAGCATTCCCTTACCTTCCCTCCCCTGCCGGGGTCTTGGTGGCCCCCTTTCTGAGAACTGTCGCGGGACGGAGCCTTCCATCTACCTGCCCTGGTAGAAGGTGGGACCGCCCCGCCCCCGGTGTGAGTGCCTTCCCTTGGGAGAGCATTTCCCGGTCTCAGGGACCCGGAGCTCTGCCCCCAGGGGCTCCCCCTCTCGCTGTCCACATGCTTTCCCTCCTGGCTCCAGTCCAGCTCCTTGGAGGGCAGGAACTGACAGGTCGCCTGCTCTCAGAGAGGACTACTGGACTAAATGTTTCAAAGAATCTATGTGACCCCCTTCTCAGGAGACAGCCTCCTTCCCCTTAAATCTGGGCCCTATCTCCTCGTCCTCCCCACCCCCCCCCAAATGACAGCTCCCTGACAGCTCCTTGGCATGGGGCCCATTCCCTCCCTGCATCCCTGAAAACTTGCTCTTCAAGGTATTTCTGAGCCAGGCTGCCCAAGACCTGAGTGTGCATTCCCCATCACCAAGGATCAAACCTGTCAGGGTGCCACTGGGGGCTGTGTCCAAACCACCATCCCCGCCCTCAAGGGACTTCCAGCAGAAGGAGGGAAAAGAACCAAAGAGCCAGGTGCTGCAGCATGCCGTTGCACCCCCACCCATAGATGGCGGGGGGGGGGGGGGGGGGGGCTCTTGAGCGGGGCGAAGGGGGCTAAATCAGGGAGGGTTCCTCAAAGAGATGGTTCTCAAAGGGTAGGAGAGGGGGAGCTCTGACCTTCTGTCACCCTTTCCCCAAGCACCCTCAGGAGGATCCTCCAAGCTGGATCAATAGTCTAGGGTTTTGAGAATTTTTGAGGCAAGTGCTCTATAAAAGTAGAAATCTTCTAGCCACTAATGCATTTCTCAAGCACTTTTTCTGTCCGGGGTGTAGAACCCTCCTGATGTTCTTTAGAGGAAAGCTGAGGGTGGAGGGAGGGAATCACAGAGTGGGGGAGGTTCTAATCCTGGCTTTAAGACACACTTTCTCTGTGACCTTGGGCTATGCATTCTACCTCTCTGGGCCCTGGTTCTTCATCTGTGAGATGCAAGTGTGTCTCCTAAGGATCCTTTGGGCTCTCAGCAGGGTGAGCAGTGAGGCAGTGGGGAAGGTGGAGGGCACTGGGGACACGGGATCTAAAGATATCCAGAGAGCTCTGTCTCCTCCCCTCCCCCCTCTCTGGGCAGGGGTCACTTGCCTTCCCTTTGGCTCACCTCCTCTCTCACCTCAGCCTCCTGCTCTGAGAAACATGAGCCCTGCTGTAAAAATAAAGTGGACAGGCGTGGATGCCTGGCCCTGCTGATCTAGTGTCCAGGACCTCCTGGGGGAAGGAGAGGGCGGGCCTGGAGATGGGAAGAGATTTAGCGTTTTTGCTTTTTTTTTTTTTTTTTTGGCCACAGACCTCTTTGAGAATAAGAACTAAAATGGACCGCGTGCTTACTCTCTGTCTAGCACTCTGCTAAGCATTTTTACATGCAGTAATATCTCATTCGGTCTTCATAGCCGGGTCCACTTCTGAAGCTTGTGAGGCCTGGAGAAAGTGTACAAATGGAAATTACCCATGTGCCTAAATATAAGTCATAAATCAAGATAACAAAGTGTTATCTAACATTAAAAAAAAAGATAACAGTGTTAAAGTTTATCTATTATCCTCTGACTTGGTTACTTTTCCTTGACCTTAATTTGAAGACCAGGTCCAAAAAGCACTCTCTGGCCCACGCTCATGCAAGCCTGAGAACGGTCCACCTGCGTGTCAACTTCTAGCCACTCCCCAGCCCCTGCAAAAAGCTGCACCTTGCCCACTGCCTGGGTGCACGTTGGGCAGGCTCTTGGGAGGAGGGGCCTGGGGAAGAGGCTGGCTCAGGGTTGAGTCATCTGAGCAGGGAATTCCAGGGTCCTGGATCCCCAGAGGCTGGTCTAGAAGAGGGAGGTGCATGGATCACCCTCCCTTTCTGCCCCATGGGAACCCCTCTTCCAGGGGGTAGATTATTGCCAGAGGAGGGCCAGAGGGAGGCCTTGAAAGCTCAGGAGCCCAGGGCCCCTCCCTGTGTCCAGCCTAAGTGTGGCATTGTTCTTAACAATCTCACGAGGTAAGTATCATTCCTTTCACCAGAGTACAGATGAGGCTTCTGCAGAAGATTGCATAACTTGCTCAAGGTCGTGCAGCAATAGATGCTGGAGCTGGGATTCGCCTCCCCAGCGCCTAACCCCAGAGCTACTGCAACATTGTCACAGCTACACGCAGGAACGTCAATGGGCCTCTCTTCTGTAAAAACAGACATTCAGCATTGCCCAGCCATCCTCAGGGTTGATCTCTTTGAAGCCCACCAGGGGCCCCAGGTTAAGAAGGCGGGGGCGCCGGTGAGGCATTGGTGGGGCTGTAGCAGGGGTCAGGCCATGAAGCGGGAGCAGGTTTTCGAGTTTGAACCAGCCTCCAGACATCCAAGGGGTGGAGGAGCAGGGAGGCAGACAGGATCTGTGACGGGGGGGGAGTGGGGTCTGGATGGTTGGCAAGGGGCTGCTGAGGAGGATAGAGGGAGGATAGCAGACATTTGCTACCAAACCACCCCAAATAGCACTTCTCACTTTCCCCTCAAGGTTAGATAAGGATTGCTGGTTAGCAGTCTCACTGCCGCCCTCCGACCTGGCTGTAAACCCCAAGCAGGGAGGCCTGCCCTGGGCTCCTTCACCCCCCAACCCAAAAGGGAGGCCCAGGGAATCTCTTGGAGGAGGGTGAAAGGGCAGAGTCTAGGGGGCACAGCCTAGGTGGGAGAAATGAGAAGTAGGGGTACGGCGGGAGGGTGTAGCGGGACGCGGATAGGGAGTGTCTGGCCTGATTCCCTAGCTGGGAGCATCACGATTTCCAAGGAGTCCACGAAGAAATGGGAGAGGTTGGCGGTGGTGGGCGGGGGCAGTTTGCAACTGGAAGCTCTGTTCCAGGAGCCCCGAGCCGCGGGGGCGAAGGCAGCGGGCCGCAGGCGCCGGCTGTGTGTGTGTGTGTGGGGGGGCGGGGGTCCGCAGTGGGCAAGCCCGCACCCTCTCACCCGCTGCAGCGCGGCCAGCCGCGGACGTTCGAGTGGTCCCTTTGCGGCCCCGGGAGAGGGAGTCGCTACCCCCCTCGTGGTCCCCAAAGCAGAACAACACAGCCTTCCAACACCCGAAGAGCATCTACTCCTCCCGAAACTATCCTCCAAATTGGCAGCTCAGCGCCTGGGATGCTGCGGGCGGCTGCGGGTGGCCCTGCAGTGCCAAGCCGCAGCCGCCCAGCCCGAGCTGGCCAGGGAGTGGGGTGCCCGGCCTGCTCCCGGGGCTCCCGGGGGCCGCGAGGCGGGGCGCGCCGGGCAGGGTGCGCAGCGGGCGGGGGCGCCCCGGGCTCCGCGGCGGCCCCCGCCCCTCCTGCGGCTGGAGCGCTTCCAGAGCAGAGGCGCAGCGCCGCTCTCCTCTGCGCTCGCTCTCCGGTGCTCCTGCCCGTCGCCGTCGTCCTCCACTCGCTCCTCCTTCTCCGGCCGGTGCCCTCCGCCGCCGCTCCCGCAGCCGGCTCCACCTCTCCCTCCCTCCCCCGGCTCTTGCGCTCTCCCCGCTAACTTTCCCGAGCCCCGACCCGCGGCGCAGAGCTCCCCGCGGCTTCGCCGCCCACTGCAGACCGCGGGCTGCCAGCCGCTGCGCCCCGTACCCCATCCCCGCGCCCCTGGCGCGCTCCGGAGACAACGCGACCATGCCCGGGGCCGGGGGCCGAGGCGCAGCCCGGGCGAGATGGCTGGGCACCGGGCTTTTGGGTAAGGCAGCCCCGGCTTGACCCCTTCTCCTCTTTCTCCACCCTCCCCCGCCGCCGCCCGGGGAGGGGACACTTAGAAGAGAGGTGCCTCGGACCCGGTGGGCTTTGGAGTGCGGCATGGTGCCGAACGAGCACCGCGGCCACCAGTTTCTTGCCCGCCGCCCGGGTCGGACGGCGGTGCTCCCTGGGGACCGCGCGCGTCCCCGGCCCCAGCGGAGGCAGCCCCGTGATTAGTTCTTCGCTGTCTCGGGCGCCTTCAGCTCCAGGTTCCTGGAGCTGCCTCTCGGGGCTGCAGCACGGGTCTCCCGGGTTCTGAGGTTTAGGCATGTTGGGGGAGGGTGTCTGTGCCCTGGGTGGAGGGGACGCCAGGGGGTCGCACGTACGAGTGTTGGGACGGTGGTTTCTAACCCCAGCCCAGAGCTGTTTGCAACTTGGATGCTTGTTGCCCAGGCATCGGGCATGCACCAATTGGAGGGGGTGGGGAGGGGTGCGCGGAGGGGGGGCGGAGGGGGGTTCCCCTTCCTCCTGGGCCCTTTTTCTGTTTGTCTCCTCTGCCCTCTATCTCCTCCAGTGCCCACTGTCTTCCCTGAGGCTCCACACCAAGGACTGGAGAGGGTTGGAGGCACTTGGAGGATCGCTCAAGCCCCCTTTTAGAAAGGATCTTGTCTCTCTTCTTACAAAGAGGTTCCACAGGGAGGCCCTGTTTAACTTGCTCTCAGCTCTTCATTTTTGGGATGAATATGAAGACTGAGGAGATATATCCAGAGGCCACAGAAGGAACAGAGTCTTAATATCTATTAATATGTACATGATGGTTTTGAGTGACGAGCTCCAAGAGATTAGAGAATAATATTAGTCCAGAATATAATCTCATAAACCGTAGCTGGATTTCAATGTAAGCTGACTCCATCTCGGCACCTGCATGTCTTCCTGTTTATATTTGTCAGATTTGGCTTTTGGCAGCTCCCCTCATCCGGCTGGGCACATGATGTAGGCATTTGTAGGCTGCAAACAGGGAGACGGAGCTTATAAGGGCAGTGGCTGCTGTTTCTGCAGATGTAAATAAATTGTATGCAGACCCGCCACGTTGGGCACATGGTAGTGGAGGGGGATAGAGTGTTTCTCTCACTCAGGAGCCACTGATTTAGTTACATGCCCACAGCTAGAGAGGGGACACTGGTGTTTTCTCCTGTCCTTTAGGCACAGAGGTGTGCTCGTTTCACAGTGACCTAATGAGGCTGGTGCCTCCTTGAGGTCTAACGTGCCTCTTCATGGGGGCGGGCAGAGTACCGCTGCATGCCCGCTCCCCCCGTCCCGTCTCTGATCAGCTCAGGTTCCCACTGTAACCATGGCTTGGGTAGGGCTCACTGGGGACTTCACATGCATGCAGTCATTAATCCAGCCCACTTATCAACACCTCTGACTTCCCTTCTGCCTACTGCCCAGTTGGGTGGTGGGATGCCAGTGCCTGGGCCATTAGAATATTCACAGAACCACAGTGGGAAACCACACTATACACTGGGGGAGGACTGTGGGCAGAGTCTCGGTACTTTTCTCCAGGGGGGATCCCCCACCTCCTTCAAGGACTGTTCAGCTGGATAGACCAGGTAGGAGCAGGAGTCCATTGGAGCAGGTTTGGACAAGTCCCTGAGCTACCCTCTGGGAGCCCAGGAAAGAGCAGATTTCTAGGTGGGAGACTTGCAGGCCCCAGAACTGGTCCTGCCTACACTGCTCCCTACCCCTCTGGTTTGCAGAGGGAATACCACCAGGGGCCCTCTTTGGACCTTGCCCAGGTGGCCATTGCTGAGCCCGTGCAGGGGGCATTGCTTTGAGCTTGGGACACAGATGCCATCCTTGCTCTCAGTCCGGTTGGGGAGATGCAGAGGCGACTGGTCAGTCAACTGGAGAAGCTCCCTGGTAGCATCAGAGCTGGCAGGAAGTCTGGAAACCATATCACAGAGCTCCCCGAAGGATGAGGAACCAGGGTCCAGAGAGGGAAGCTGACTCGCCCAACATGGCCAATCGATGGTCAAGTGGGACAGAATCCAGGTCTCCTGGGCTCTGTCAGGCTGACTTGCCTCCCAGTTGACTGAAGTTGGCTGAGAGGGAAGGTTAGCAGGATTGTGCAGATGAGCAGAGGGAGGGATGAGGCATGCAGGTATAGAGGCTTGGGGGCCCAGACAAATGTGGAGACTGGGTACAGAGCAGTAGGCTTCTAGGGGTCCTCCACCCCCCAGTCCCTTGGCCTCATGTCAAACTCAGTCTAACAGACTGAGACTACAGATTTCTCCTAACCTCCCAAGATACCCTCTCTTCAGTGGAGAAGAGTTTCCAAGGTTGCCTTGTTGCAGCTGAGGTTTCTGTGGGTGCCAGTCCCTTCCTGAGCTTGTAACCGGTAATATATCTGTCCTGCCCACCCCTTCCTTGTTCCCTGATTTGCTTAATTGCTGTGATCTGTGTTTAATTATCACTTGTGAGGGCACCATGTTGGGCAACCCTCTTTCCCTTGGTATGTATTTATTAAGGGCTTGTCTAATGAGAACACAATTAAGGAGAGGGTGCTCAGACTGGCTCAGAGAAAAGGAAAGGAAAGGGGAGGTCGGGAGTTCACGAAGAAGAGCGCAGGAAAGGGGAAAACTGGGAGGGGGGATGCCCCACGTTTGAATCTGGCCCCGTGATTGTTTTTTTTCTGGAGATGTTGGCCTGTGGGGTATCCCAAAGCCCTTCTGCCTGTCCGCCCCCTGCTGGGATCTGTGTGAAAGGTGGACCCCCTGGGCACAGATTCTTCCACCTCGCCCTCTTGCTGAGAGTGTGGGGATCCCTGCGTAAAGCAACGCACCCATTCTGTGGCTTGCAAGAGCAGGGCCAGGCACACTGTTTGGGCTTGTTGGCAAAGCTGGTTTTGTTGAGCATTCGGTAGTCTCTCAGGGGCATGCTTCCGTCTCAGCAAAGCTCCTGGGGGTGGGCAGGAAGTAGGCAGGTTGCCTAGGGAGAGGGAGCTGAAATCTTTCCTTTGTCTCTGGGCCCAGGGGCCTTGGCTGGCCCAGCCCTGCCTCCCACAGCCCCCAGAGCCTGCACCCCAGGAGGGGTCTTGTCCCGCTGCCTCGGCCCACTTTCTGCCTCTCAGCTCTAACTTTGAGCCTGTCTGACTCCCCTGGGGCCAGAGAGTGTCAGCTTCCTTATTACAGTCAGCCTGTTTCCGCCTGCCATGCCAGGCAAGCCCTTGGAGCTAAACTTAGAGTCTGGGCCACCTTGCCCCTCTTTTCCTCCCTCCCCTCAGAGAGAGAGAGAGAGAGAGAGAGAGAGTGTGTGTGACTGATCCTGGGATGTGGAAAAGGTGGCAGACCATTTCCTGCCTCGGCATTTGCCTTGGAATGTCTGCTGGGTCCCGAAGATTCTGGCTGGTGTGAATATTTAATAATAGGATTTGCACATGCTGAGTACTTTTATTACTTTAGTAAAACTTGGGAGTGCCGAGTCAGTCCTCAGACAAACCCCTGAAGGGAGGATGGGAGGGGGGCGGAGGCTTCAGAGAGTTGCCAGCTAGCTGGTTAGGGCCTTTCAGTGAGCGGAGGCAAAGCTCTGGGGCTCGGAGTGGAATTCCACGGGATTCATGGGGACTTGTTCATCAATCCCATGATGCCAGAAAGAGGCCCCTAATCCCAGATACACATGTGCACTCACTGAAATTCTAAACAGTTGAAATTCTAAGCAGCTTCTTTACTCCAGGGAAACGGCATGGGAAGAAAGACCTCCATGAGGTGGTACAGGGTGGGAGTACAAAATGTGTGAATGGCCCGAGACATCCTCAGCTGACACTGGTCATTAAGCAAGGGGTGCCCTGGTTACTTCCAGACCTGTGATGAAGGCCAGACCTATCCCCTTCCCTCCTTCCAAACACCATCCTCCTCTACCTGCAGGGTGCTTCGGTCAGAGCGATGGGCTCACTGAAGCCCCTCTTGTGTTTTGTAAGCTTGTGTTTTGGCTTTATACCAAGCTCAGGAGCTAGGAAAGACAACCATCCTAGTTTTGGGGGCATTCGGGTAGGATGTGGCATCCCTGACTTGCCCAAGTTCAGCAGGCAGAGCGGGGGGCCTGCCTTGCACCTGCTGACCAGCCTGCTTCTGGCCTGGCCATCCTTTTGAAGCTCTCCTCTGGGGGCCTCTAGTGGATCAACACCTGCCCTTGCTCCCTCCTCTCCCCCTAGCACAGTCTCACAGATGAGAGAGCATGGGAAACAGGTCCCCCGGGGCTTTCCTCTGCCCAAGCCTCTCAGATATCGTGGACAAGGCTTCCAGATTGCTGGGAGGATGTGCAGTGCGGAGGCCGGGCTTGCCCACCCCTCTCTGATGCCTTAACTTGGGCAGGGCTCTGGACTTTTCCGTGACCGCCTCTGTGCCTTTCCTTTGTCCCCTCCAGGCTATGGTGAGAATTGGTGGTGTTTCACTGTGGGAGTCCTGAGTGTACTAGTTAAGTCATCCACACAGGCACACACTAATCAGGAGAAATGTGCATTGTCATGAGCTGGACCTTAAAGAAGTAGTCTGTCCTCTGTTCTGGACTGTTCTTTTGCTCTTTTTTTGCTTCTACCTATTTAAAGCAGTTTGAAAGATTTTACTTTTGGTGTGTCTCTTTGGTGCTCTTGGATATCCCTTTCTGGCTAGGGTCAGGGAGGTGATTTGACCCCTGACTTGAGTTCCCCAATCTGCCCCAAGAGCCAGGTTTCTGGGCAAGGGGCACCAGTGAGTGCCAGAGGCTGGAGCTATGGTGCTCCTTGGAGCTTGGGCCCCCGAGGGAGGCCTGTGGTTATCAGGAAGCTTCTCCTGGGGCCTTTCCTGTTATAGCTCCGTACTCCGTTCCTTAGTTTGGAGGGACAATGAGGGTGGGAAGCAGAGCCGGGGTCTCCTACATCATCTAGGCTGGAGGGTGGACTCTCCTGTCTGGCCCCTGTCCCTAGACCTCTGGGGGAGGTGTGCTGCAGGACAGGAGCAGAGGTAAAAGGCAAGCCAGGAGTGCTAGGCAGAGCTAGCCTCGACAGTGCAAATGCGACTTATTCCACTCACTGGGGGTGTGTGGCCTTGAGCAAGTTAATTTCTCTGAGTCTCTTTCTTCATTTTGTACATTGAGGATAAAAATAATAACCACCTCACAGGATTAGGATGAGGATTGAGACAGTGTATATAAAATACCTGTCCTCTCTTAGAGGAAGTGCTCAGTCCCAGCT
Source organism: Callorhinus ursinus (assembly GCF_003265705.2). NCBI lineage: Eukaryota > Metazoa > Chordata > Mammalia > Carnivora > Otariidae > Callorhinus > Callorhinus ursinus. The sequence goes on along the minus strand of NW_027397081.1, from coordinate 14,743,085 downwards.
TCACCATTTACTCTGTGGCCCTGGGTGAGTTACTTAACTTCTCTGTGCTCTGTTGTCTCATCTGCAATAGGGACCTATAATAGTATGTCACTCAGAGGATGGGGGTGAGGATCAAATGGGCCTATCAGCTATTATGGCCGGTGGCAGGGGTCATGATGGGTCACCGGAATACTGGGTGTTCTTTCTGACTTTTTGAGGTAAGAGCGCTCCACTTTGCCTTCAGAAGCTAGGGTGATGTGAAGAAGCTGAGGGGAGCCCCTAGGGCAGGAAGCAGGGCAGCCAGCTCTCCTCAGAGCCTTCTCTGTCATTTAAAAAGCACTGCTTAGGGGAGCAAAGCAAGAGGAAACTGGTTAGGGGCCATGAAGGGATCAAGGTAGACAAAAGAGGTCCTTCCTTGGGGGTGAGGATGGGAGAAAGAGCAAGGTTGTTGACCTTTAAAACAAAGATGACCCTGGCTGTCTTGGGAACAACACCAATTCTGGGGACTGCCTGCAGAGCCGAGAGCGGGCCTGGGCTGAGAGGGGGGCTTCGGGGGGCCCGGCCAGCACACCCAGTCGGCACAAGTGAGTCCTTGTAGCCCTGTCTGTACCGTGGGCATCAGTCTGGGGCCTCTAGCACTGGCATTCTGGGAACGCCTGGCTGGAGGTGCAAGTAGCTCAGAGCAGGTGCAGTCTGGGAGGAAACATCAGGGCAACTTTGGGACAGGAATTAGTGCAGCCACGTGGCTGTTCTCAACTGCCCACCAGCTCTTGAGTCAGACCTGGGTTCGGATTTCAAGAACCCCTAGAAGTTGTACAACTTTGGGCAAGGCATTTTGCTCTTCCGAGCCTCACGTTTCCCATCTGTAAAATGTAGGATTGCTAATACCCATCTTACGGGTGTGGGGTGGGAATGAAATGGGATTACCCACTTGCAGCCCGCGGCAAGTGGGCTCAGTAAGGGCTTCACTGGGAACCTGAGTAGGACTCTCTCTGAGACCTCAGGTGCCCCTTTCACCTCAGGGCAAGGACATCACCTGGGCATCTTATTCTGAGGCCCCTCCTGCCCTCGACGGTGAGGTACATTGGGGTCTCCTCCAGGACTCTGTAGGACAGGAGGAGGGCCAGGGCCCCTTACAAAGATTCGTGAAGGCGGGGGGCGGGGTGGGGGTGGGGGGGGTGGTGTGTGTCCCAGAGGCCAGGAGTGGAGACTGATGGTTTCCACTCGCCCAAGCGGTGGGGGTGGTAATGACGTTCTGGGGAGTGGGTGCGAGGGCAGTGGTGCGGTGGGGGTGCGGGTAGGGAAGGGGAAGAGCTGGGGAGGGGGGCGGAGGGCGCTCGAGGAACGTTCCCAGGACGTGGGCCGGAGAGGTGGCTGCGGGGTGTGGGCGCGGGCCGGGAGGGGCCAGCGGTCCTGCGCCCTCTTCATGCTGCCGCTGCTCTCGAGCGTCCCTGTGGTCGGGAATCGGCCTCCGCCGGTGTCTCCCGCCCTCCCTCCCACTTTCTCTCCTACGGTCGCGCTCGCCGCCGCACGGTGCCGCCCCGTCCCATCCCGGCCTGGGCTCCCTCCTGGTCCCAGGGTCGCGGGCGGTGGCCAGAGGGCGTGGGACCCGGCCGGCCAGGCACGGCTGGGCGGGAGGTGGCCCTCCGCCTCTCCGCCCCTTGGGGCGGGTGGGAGGCCGCGGTGCAGTGTGGCGGGCTGCGTTTGCCCATTTTCTCTTCACCGCGAGGGACCTGGCTCCAGCCTCCCCGTCCCCATCCCACCCCACCCCCAATCCGGGAAATGTACCGGGGGGCCGCGCACCGTCCTAAGGGAAACTCCCACTGCAAACAGGCAGAGCCCGTCCGGCACTTGGGGTGGTGCGGGATGGCACTTGCGGGGACTGAGCCCGCGGGGTAGGGGCGCGGCCTGGCGGCAAGGGCCTCGTTTTCCTGGGTTGGGGTGACCTCTGGTGGTCATTCCGAGTGCCACACGGGCAGCTCCCTGGCCCAGGCCAAGGGGAGAAATCAGTTAGGGCGGGTGGCTCAGGCAGTGTTCTTTGGAGAGAACCGTCCTCCCGAAGTTGATACACAGGGTGACAGCGACCTCCCTGCCTGGCCACCACTCCTCCCTGCCCGAGTGTCCTCTTCCAGAGCTCCAGGCTGGAGATTCCGGTGGGGTTTTCTTAAGGGAGGTGGCGACTGTCACACAGGTCTCTTCCTGCTCCCGGTGTCCCTGTCGCTGGAGGTGTCTGTGGGAAAGGCCACCACCATCTATGCTGTCAATGGCACGGAGATCCTGCTGCCCTGCACCTTCTCCAGCTGCTTTGGCTTCCAAGACCTCCACTTCTGGTGGTCCTACAACACCAGTGATACCTTCAGGACTGTAAGTAGTGGGGGAAGGGACAGGACAGCTCAGACTCTCCCTAGCACCTTGCCCCTGCCTCCCGTTCCCTTGCTCTGGTCCCTTCTGGACTGACCTCACTGTGATGGTCCCCGGAATCCACCATTTGTTATCCTTTCTCCTAGCATTCTTTCCAGAGCCTGTCCAGAAGGATCTAAGTGGGAGGGATGCTTAGATGGTATTGCCAGAATTTGGGGCTTGTTGGAGTTCTTGGCTAGAGTTCTTCGTCTGGTCTGAAGAAATGCCTGAACTTGGATTGCTTGTGTAAAAATAATTTAATTTAAAAAACAGGAGAGTGAAAGACCCTTGGAAGGCTTGGAGAAAAGAAATGGGAAGAGTTCAAACGGGAGAAGGGCTGGGGACCTGGCCCTAGCAAGAAGGGAGAGGAAGCTAGGGAAGAGAAAGCTCTTATGCAGGAGCTTCGGCTGGGCTGTGGGTTGGAGGTGGGGATGGACCAGTCGACAGGTGTTTAGTGAGTACTCACTGTGCAGTCTCGTAGGGGACCCGAAGTGTACATAAGGAAGCCACAAGAGACCAACTCTGGATGTGACTAAACACTGGGCTCGGGGCCGTCGGTGGACAGTGCTAGGGCCAGAATTCAGATGGACAGGGGACAAGTTGTCAGCAAAGGCTGTGGGTGGTGGTGGTGGTGGTGACAGAGGGAAATGAGAGTGATAATTGCTGGAGCCATGATGTGAAAGGCTTTTATGAGGAAAAAGATAAAAGCTGTGCTATGTTCCAGGGAGATTTTAATGACAGAAAATGGGTTTAGCTTGAAGCAAGCGAAATTCAGGTTAGACAGGCAGTGCTATCGGCGCTGGAAGGAAACCAGGTGGGGGGAGTACCTCTGGCTGTAGGCTCTCTCTGGACCTGGACGGGGAGGCACCCGAAGACTGGGCTGGAGTGATGCCGTGACCCTTGAGGATGCTGATTCTTTCTTGGCCACCTCTTCCACATCCCCTTCCCCCCATAGCTCATAGACGGGACGGTGAAGAATGAAAAGTCTGACCCTAAGGTGAAGTTCAAAAATGATGATCGCATCACTCTGGAGGGCTCCACTAAGGAGAAGATGAATAACATTTCCATTCTACTGAGGAACCTGGAATTCAGCGACACAGGCAAATACACCTGTCATGTGCAGAACCCCAAGGAGAATAATTTTCAGCACCAGGCCACCATCTTCCTCCAAGTCGTCGATAAATGTAAGCAGCGGGGGCTGGCACAAGGGCAGTGGAGTGGGAAGCACGGCGGGGTACCCCACCCAGTGGGGTCAAATGACATTTCAGCCCAATGGCAAAATGGACCACATGGGTGTTTTCTTTTGCTTTATGCTTTCAAAAGTTACTGGAGTCACATCTGGAAGCTCGGATAATGTAGCTCCAATACGTGTTCTGCCACTGAATAGCTTATGATGCACACTTAGCCCCTCTGAGCCTGGTTTTCCTCATCTGCAAAATCTGCATCATCCTAGGGTGCTCGCGAGAAGTAGGGACGGGACATAGGATGGTTCGTGGCGGGCAAGTTCTCTGTGTGTGCAGATGATTACTACTCTTGTGTATCCCCCTCGCAACTGTTGATCGAATGCCAGGCATCACACCAAAAGTGACGTGAATGATCCCCAGTGTTCTTCCTTGAGGAATTTACAGTCCGGGGTAGGGCAGAAGACAGCTAAACAGAGGACTGACAGAGGGACAGAGATGTAGAGCCACAGGCAACTGAGATTGGTAAGAGTGGCTGCTCCCCTCTGGAGCTTCAACCCCAGCTGGGGATTGTCATCGGCCACAGGTAGGACAGGGGAGCAGTGAAGAAGCCTGTGGGGAGCAGCCAGGGGGTCACATGACCCCCAACACTAGAGGTGGTTAGAGAAGAGGCTGGAGGTGTTATGCTGGGCTTCCTGGACGGGGAGCCTGGAAGGCTAAGGAGGCATAGACGTAGAGAAAAAAGGAAGGACCTGCTCTAGGGTCCTGCTTGTGCTGCATTTCTTGGGTGCCTGGGGGCTCACTGCTCTCCTGGATGAAGTGGGGTCCTTGGCGAGAGAGAGACGCCCGTGAGTTCACTGTTGGCTGTGCCGAGGGTGGAGCCGTAGGCCACCCAGGCAGCTCGCTCTGGGCCTGGAGCCGTCTGAGTCTAGGCTGTGTATGGCGTCACCTCTTCCTCTCTGTCTGGATGTCATCTCACTTTGTGCTCAGCCTTTGCAGGAGGGAAGAGGAGGGGAAAGGGACCAACATTTATGGAGCATTTTGGGGTGCCAAGCACTGAGTTAGGCGCTGTACCTTACCTTCGCAACTTTGTCCCTCACACGTCCCTTTGAAGGGATCTTTTCTCCATTTTTATAGATTCCTTCATTCATCTCGTCAACAAATACTTGTTGAGCACCTACTTATGTGGCACCTACTAGGTGCATGAACAAGGTAGACAAATTCCTGCCCTTACGGAGATTTCCTTCTCATCAGGGGAGATATGCAGTAAACAAAACAAAGAAGAAAATGATGTTGTGTAAGAGAACATGGCTGGTGTTGTAGGGAAAAAGCAAAATACGGAGGGAGAGAGGGGGTGCTAACAGTGTCACTAGGAAGGCCTCACTGAAAAGGTGACCTAGAATAAGGACATTTGGGGGAGCAATGAAGATGTCTTTGGGTAGATAGTCCAGGCAGAGGGAATAGCAAGTGCAAAGGCCCTGAGGCAGATACTTGAACATCAGTGAGGCCAGTGTGGCTGGAGCAGGGCGAATAGCAAGAAATGAGTCAGGTTAAGCCGTGTTGTGTGGGGCCTTGTTAGCCTAAGTAGATGGGAGCCACTGAAGAGCTCTGAGCAGAAGAGTTAACCCAGAACAGGCTCTCTGCGGGGCCAAGAATAGACTATGAAGTGAGGAGTCCAGTTAGGAGGCTCCTACAAACATCCAGGCCGGGATGTCTTGAGCCAGTGTGGTACTGAGAGATCAGATTCTGGAATTTTTAAGTTAGGGCCATTAGGATTCTCAGGTGGATTGAATGTGGGGTTTGGAGAAGGGGTCAAGGATGACTCTAAGGATTTTGGTCAGAACAGCTGGAAGGATGGAGTTTTCTCAACAGAGGTGGGGAGATGGTAAGTGGAGCAGGTTCTGGAAGTTAGGAGTTCAGTTTTCTGATGAGGAAACCGAGGGAAAAGGTTTAAGTGGCCAGTTCAAGGTTACCAGCCCATTAGTGACCTCTGAGATCCTGTAGTTAAAACCCAGACGCCCTGGCTCCAAAGTTTTCCTGCCACATAAAAGTTGTTATAGGGAGATTCTTGATTTTTCCTGCGTGGACAAAGGAGGCCCAGAAAGAGGCAATGAAATTTTTTGTAAAGCATTTTCCATCATTTTTAAGTTTGAAAGCTTTTTTATTTTTTTTAAGATTTTATTCATTTATTTGACAGAGAGAGAGAGAGAGACATCGTGAGAGAGGGAACACAAGCAGGGGGAGCGGGAGAGGGAGAAGCAGGCTTCCCGCCGAGCAGGGAGCCCGATGCGGGGCTCGATCCCAGGACCCTGGGATCATGACCTGAGCCGAAGGCAGACGCCCAACGACTGAACCACCCAGGCGCCCCGAGAGGCAATGAAATTTTTAATGTGGCAGTTTGGGGGGCCAAGTCAAACGGTTAAGGGCCCTGAGTCTGAATTATTCCAGAACTGTGTGTCCGTGGGAGGGTATGTGTGTGGAGGGGGTGGGGGGGAAGGAACTCTTTGTGTTGTGCCTTAGCCTGGTAGACGCCATGTTTCAGCTTCCGCTTCCTGCTGCAAGGCCTGGGGAGGGCGGGGGGCTGGGTGGGAGTGGGCACGTCCCAGATGCCAGGGTTGGAGGGCTGTAGCCATCGGGCTGCCATTGTGCTGGGCTCCAGGCATCTCCTGCCCCCGTCGCCCACCCCCGTCTCTCCCTGCTCTGGCCATACAGTGGAAGAAGTGGACAACACGGTGACCCTCATCATCCTGGGAGTCGTGGGTGGGGTCATCGGGCTCCTCATCCTCATCCTGCTGGTCAAGAAGTTCATTGCCTTCATCATCAAGAAGACTCAGGAGAAGAAGTGAGTTGACTCCATTGCACGCTCCTGTCCTCCCACCGGCCCACCACCCACTCCCATCTCGTGTTGCGGGTGCTCCCAGCATCATCTCATTCCACCGTCATCTGCCCCCATCCGCCTTCATCCTCCCATCCGTCCCCTCATCTCATCCTCTCTTCCCACTCCTACTACTCTTAGGAAACAGCCTGAGGGGCTCTGTCTCCCAGTCCTTCTTCCTCTCCCTCCCAGTACATATTTATTGAGCACACCGAGTTCCCTGAGTATATGAACTTGCTCTTCCTTATCCGGCTTCCTAATCCATCCCATTAGCTTCTCTCTTTCCATTTGTACCTCCCCAACCTAAGTCCTACCAAGGGATTTAGATGGCTTGTTTTTTTTTCATCATAGGAAAGACAAGATTCCATGTACAGAAACTCTAAAATGGGAAGACCCTTCTAGAGAGATGGGAGTCTTACTGTGAGATTCTGGAAGTTCACCTAGGGGAAACTAAAGAAAATCTAAAAAGGCGGATAGGGGCTCCCCAGAAGCCCCAGGGCCAGCTCAGGTTTGAGATAGACAGCTCTAAGGGGAGGTAGAGACAGTACTCGCTCCAGGCCCAGAATTGCCAGAACTGTGTCAGGCTCCAGAGAAGCAGGAATGAATGTAAAAAGGTGTTTGGAAGTTGTATTTTTTTTTTTTAAGATTTTATTTATTTATTTGAGAGAGAGAGAGAGAGAGAGAGCACGTATGAGTAGGGGGAAGGGCAAAGAGAGGGAGAAGCAGACTCCCCGCTGGGCAGGGAACTCAATTCGGGCTGGATCCCAGGACCCCAGGTCAGTCTGCATTCCACCTGAGCCGAAGGCAGACGCTCAACGGACTGAGCCACCCAGGCGCCCCTGGAAGTTGTATTATCAGCAGGAAAGATGAGAGGAGGCATTGGAGCCGAGAGGGGGACAGCGGCAGGGAGATTCAAGGGGGAAGGGATGCTGCTCCGTTTCTGTTCCCATCATTCTGCTTTGTTGAGAAGAGGGAATTAGGCTGGAAAGGACAAAAATTGTGCTGGTAAGAGGGGAGGGAAGCCAAAAGCAGGGGGATATTAAGGGGACAGCACAGGGGGTGGAGAAGTGGGAGGCATTGGCTGAGATGAAGAATTCTGGGATTGTCTCCCTGCGTTGTGGTCAGGGTTTTGGAGATTTTGAGAGGGGCCAGGGGCATGGAGTTAGACCAGATTCTGTTTTTAACAACCAGTTTTGCTATTGATGGTTAGCAGATTGGAGAGCAGATTATCCACCCTGTGGTTTAAAAGCACCTAGAAAAGAAAACAGTGATCCTCGGGAGCCGCCATGGCTCATCAAGGACAAGGCAGACCAAACGTTTTCTTGCTAGGGCACTGGTGGCTCAGGAGATGGCTACGGATGATAACACCTCTTGTCATTCATCGAATGCCTACCACGCGTTAGGTACTCTGCCAGGTGTTTATATAATAGCCACAATTTTTATTTTACAGTTGAGCAAGGTGAGGCTCAGAGTGGTGACGGGGCTTGCCCAGGGCCACACAGCTAGAAAGTGATGGGTCTGAGATTAGCATCCTGACTGGTTTGGCTTCAAAGCTTTAACCACTTTCACCGTATCCTACTGATTTGGGGAGTATAGCCAGAGTTCATTCATTCCTTCTTTCATTTGATGGCTATTTTTGAGGTAGTGTGTGCAAGGCACCATACCAGGTGCTGTAGGAAATTCTGGAAGGAATGAGATTCTGCCCTTAAGTAAAGAAGACAGGGTGTGTATGCAAATAAATGTAAGAAAAGGTAGAGCTAGGATGGGTTCGAGCAAAGAGGTGCAATAGAACGCTCCAGGCGCTCCAAAGAAGGTAGAATGCTAGGGAAGGGGTTTTGGCCAAAGGACGTTTGTGGTAGGCCTTGCAAGATGGATCTAATGTAAGCCCTGGGGAGGGTGAGGAGAAGGGCGTTGCAGAACTGCTGAGAGCAGAGGCAGAGAGTCTAGGAAGAGACATGTGTCTGGAGAACAAGGTGTTCTGTTGGTTGAGAGAGTAGGGGGAGCAGTGGTGGGGAAGGAGAGAACAGGCCTGCAGAGGGCACTGGGGGGAATCTCCCTGGGGACCTGGGAGTCCGGGTTGAGACTGGCTTTCTTCTTGGGTGCGGTGGAGCTCGTGAGGGCTTTCAGGGCCTGGCATGATCAGAGGGCTTTGGAAGAAAGGGTCTGGCCTTGGTGAGCGCAGGGCCTGGGTTGACTATACCTTAGGTATGGCGATCGATTGATCGATCGATCAATAGGTAGATCCATCTGAGTAGAGGTCTTTAGTGGTGTGCCACAGGGCTCTGCTTATTCATTGTTATTAAGATTTGAATTACGCCAGGAATGATATCAGGTTTTCAGGAACCTAGTGACTATGTTGGAGAGCAAAATTGGGATCTAGGAGGAGCTCAAAGGCTGGAGCTGTGGACTAAATTTTGCAAGACAAAATCGATGAGGACAAAATAGTAAGTCCTTCCTGAAGGCCTCAAAGCCGGCTACACAAGTCCAGGGTGAGGCTGAGATAGTTTAGCCACAGCGGCCGTGAAACAGGCTCGGAAGTTTTCCCGAGCAGAAAGCTCAGAGTGATGTAGCCCCGGAGAGCCCTGCACAGCGTGGGTGCTGGCGGTGAGGTGGGCCATACTCACTCCGGAGCATGTCCCTCTCCCTGCAGTCAGGGTGGTGAACCTCCCCGGGGGGTGTCTTCCCAGGTAACCATCCCTCCTTCCTGCTGCTGTCTCCCCCGTCCCACCACACCCTGCCCACACCTGCCTTCCTTGCTGCCAAAACCTCTGTGGTGAGCACTCTCCTCCCTCCTGTCACAGCCAGCTCAGAGAGGAGGGGCCTCCTGGGGTCTGGGGGAGGAGCTCTTTGCCCTTGCACATACTACCTGCTGCCCGCACCCTTCCCCTTGGGTTGGCACAGCCTGGGAATTAACCTGGTTTCGCCTCCCCTGAGCACTGATCCCTGCGACTAGCACCTGGTTGGTGCCCTTGCCTTCTGCCACGCTGGGACGACTAGGTGATGGTGGGTCTTGTGTCCTGTCTGCGTGCCAGGCACTGCTCTAGGTGCTCACTGATGCCTCACGGCACCCGCACGAAGAAGGTGTTATCGTCACATCTATTTTATAGATGAGGAAGCCGAGGCCCAGAGAGGTTGGGTGACTTGACCTCTTGCCACCTTTGGGAGAGGGCGCGGGCCTGGCCGCGGGGCCCAGGCTCCTGTCCACAGTCGAACCCTTACTCTGGCCCCTCTCCTCCTCTCTCCCTCTCCAGGAAGGAGTGCCTCGTGAGTTCCTCAGGGAACGATAACACAGAGAATGGGTTGCCTGGCTCTAAGGCAGAAGAGAAACAACCAACCAAAGTGTGAGCCCCTCCTGGGGGCCAAGCAGCCGCTCGGGCCTCACCTGCTGATGAAGAACTGATGCTTGAGCCACGTCCGTGAACCACGTGCCTGAGACACCTGCTGCTTGGCTCCAACTGTAGTCTTTCTGGGGAGAAACTGGGGTCCTGCCTAGCCTGCCCGCTCCCTCCCAGCCAAGGCTCCCCAGGGATGAGGGGTGGCCAGGGGAGGGGGCCTGTGGAGAGTTCAGGAAAGGAAAGGAGGGCTGGGTGGTGTGGAGGGTGGGTCCCCTGATACCTGGGGTACCTGGGGTTTTCTTTAGTCTCCTCACCCTGTATGAGCAATACTTTGGTTTTCCTCCAGATTTCTCTTTTAAGAGAGGCTTGAGGGGATCAGCACGGCTTGCCCTAATAGCTGGACGCCAGCGAATAATAGTGTGGAGATCTGACCCTTTTGGTGGTGGATGTGGCCTAGAGGACTCTGTACAGGATCTGGGGTGGGAGCCTGCTGGAGGGGGGAGGGGGGCCTATAGTGAGAGGCTTTGCTGGATACCTGATCCCCCAGGTCCCTCTAGTAAGGCGCTTCCCTCCCCCCTGCCACAAGCCGTCTGGCAGCCCCCCCCCCCACCCCCCCCCCCTCCCCCCCCCCCCCCGCTTGGAGTCTGTGAACCCTCCCAACTAGGGCTGGCTATCTTGGTCTTGGGGTCTCGGCCCCCCTAGCCTGCTCCTCTGATCTCTGAGTTCCTGAGGGGCTTGTGAGGACCCTCCAGCCTTCCTGGAGCACTGGGGCACTGCCTATGCCTTTCCTAGCATTTCTTCTTGGGGAACCAGGACCGCAGAGGTGGGCGAGCCCATGTCCAGGGCCCCTCGGCCCCTGGGAGGCCCACCCCAGCCCCACCAGTGCTGGCTGCCCCTTTTCCTTGGCATGGCCGGCCCATTGCCACCCCTGGAAACTCCTGAGCTTGCCTCTTCCCCTGATGCAGCAGGTGGGGTCATCTTGCTTGAGGTGTTGTACCCTCAAACCCTCCCCTCCCTTGGGTTCATGCCTCCTGTGCCCATGCTCATCCATCATACCTTCTCCCCTGGCCCAGGGTTGTTCACCTCCAACCCGGGGTCGAGGGCTTGCTTTCACCTCAGGGATCCTCTTGCTTCAGAAGAGGGGGCCCTTGGGTTTTCTGGCTGCTTCCTGTTCAGCTGTGTCACCCCCACCCCACCCCCAGTGTTGGGGAGGAGCAGGGAGAGGGTGCTCAGTCTTCCTTTGCTTTCCTGAGAACGGGTTTGCACTCCCCGCGTGTGGGGCTGGACTGTGCCTTAGCTCCTTGTGTCCTGGCTCATCCCCTCCGTCCCCTCTCCAGCCTGTGTGTGACAGCCGGCCCTGGTGTGCCACTCGGAGGGGTCCCCAACCTGCCTTCCCCCAAGGCCATGCCGGGGGCCAGGGAGCTGGGGTGGTGCCACCCATGGCCCCCTGGACAGTGATGGAATCTTGGAGCTGTCGGGCTCCCCGATAGGGAATGCGGTGGTGGTGTCCCCGGGGGGGGGGGGGGGGGGGGGGGGGATGAAGTGAGCCCTGCGGTGATAACAGAGGCCCCCACCATCTGCTCCTGCTGGCTCGCTCGCTGACACTCTGCCCCCGGGCCTGGGACGGATGGGAGGGCAGTAGCCCCCTTTCCCAGAGGTTATGGGGACTGCCTCAGGATTCTCCCTGTCAAAAAGTGGCTGCAGGCTTCCCGCAGGGTGGAGGTAGAGGAGACTGAGGGGCAGCAGCTCCGGCAGGTCCCTGGCTGAGGCCCTCACCCCTCCTGATGGGTTTGCAGGGTCCCACCCTGATCTGCCTCCAGGGCTCCCATCCTTGTCCCTCCCAGAACCTTAGGCTCAGGCGCAGATTTTCCCCGTTTGGGAGCAGACAGACTGGAGCTACCAGCCACTTGAAAAACTTGTGGCTACCTTCCTGAAAACTGCTTTCTTCCCCCTTTCCCAGTGCTAACATTTGAATGAGCTGAATCGCCTGGGCTCCTCTGACTCTCTTCAGACGAGGCCAGGGTGTACAGAGCAGGGGGGCCGTGGGGGAAGAGCATCACCCTCTCCACTCCTGGGTCTACTGTTGACTGATAGGTGGGTCATACATCTTCTCTAGGCTCAGCTTTTCCCATCTCTAAAGTGGGTGTAATCATACGTACCTACCTCCCAGGATTGTTGTGGGGCTTGGCAAGTTTTTGTTTAAAAAAATCTTTTTGGCTTGGGAAGGGATCTAGGCGGCCAGGCATTGTAATTGGAGGAATTGTTCCAAGTCTGCCCTGTTCTCACCTCTGTGTCCCATCCCTAGGAGACACGCACACACAGACTCACACACATGCACACGCACGCATGCACTTTTTCTCACTCACTCTTGCTCTCTCTCTCTCTTCCCACTCCTCCCCCTTGGAATTATTTTCGTCTTTGTAATATTAGAAACCTTGGCTCTGATGCTTAAAGCTTCTTATCCATGGCTTTTGTTTGGGAGTTTTCAACAGAGGTGGCATAATAGGGACTGTAGGGGGACATTTTTGGTGGTCCCAATGCCTGTGGGCCCTATGGACATTTAGTGAGTGCTCAAGAATGCTCAGTTTTATCCCCACAACAGAGAATTGTTCTCCCCAGCGCTGGGGTGATACCCACGGAGGAACACTGGCATGGATTTGCAATAGAATGTCTTTGGGCAAAGCCATCTTCCTAGGAAGAGCCTCAGTGTGCGCAGATCTCCAGGGGCTGGTGAGGCTGTTTCAAGGGCTTGTGGGCTAGAGAGAGCCATTTACAGAACTGACCTTGGGAGCCCAGCAGGCATGCAGCTGTGCTAACAGTAAAGTCAGGGAGACCAAAGACAGAGTCTTTCCCAGCTCCCCATCTTTGACCTTGAAGTGGGACCTCAGCATCCCAGGCCTTGAGTTTCTCCCTGGGTAGGAATTGAGCAAAAGGCCATCAGAATGAACCTGTAAGGCTAGAGTGGTCTGGGAGAGGGGCCAATGGAGCTTAGGCTTTTCCTACCTGGCTGGGTGACCAGAGCCAGGAGGTGAAGTGAGGGGTGTGACAGCGTGCCCCAGAGATGGTGGCAGGTGGGGTGTGCGTGTGGAGATGCGTGCCTATGGCCTGGGGGGCTGTGCATGGAAACGGGGATGTATGGAGGTATGTGTGCCCGAGATGGGGGAGACTTGGCACATTTGGGGAGCCATCTTCCCTGGCCTTAGCAATACCTATTGGGACACCAGGAGCCTGAGAAAGGATAAGAGACTGAGGGAAAGAACAGCCATGCTCTTCGGTTCCGTGACTCCATGACTCCCTCCCACTGTGATGGACAACTACCAGGAGTGCTGGTGGGGGTGGGCCGGGAGGGGAATGTCTCGAGAAAACCCTACAGCTTTGCTTCACCTTACTGTGTCCCAGGTTGGAGTCCCTCCCCTCCCCCCTCCCACCTGATATTCAGAGCTTTTGACTATCTTATGCATGGTTTATTCCTCTGGCTTGGATGACAATACCCATAGTCATTTTTTTTTTTAATGTAACTATAGATCGAAACAATGCAGCAATGGGGCTGGGAGGCCTCTGGTCCATGGGTGCCTCTGGGAGGCACAGATATGCACACCCCCAGCAATGACCTGTGTTCAAGCACAGAATGGATGTGATCAACTATCTTGCCTTTATAACACGTTTGGCATTGTAGAATTTTATTTAGCTTTGCCTGGGATGAAATAAAAAATTATGTTTAATAGAAATGGCTTGGGCTTTCCATCTTTGGCTTATTGGGAGTTAGGTTCCGGTTTGATTACTTGCCAGCTATAACTGGGACAAGTGCCTTTACTTCCCTGAGCCCCAGTCTCCTTTTCTAAAATGTTACCTGCCTAGGTAGGATCACACATGGAAAACGTCGAAGAATGTGTGGCATGTTTCCAGGTATTCAAGTATATTAGCGCTGACCCCTTCTCTGGAGAAGCTGGAAAGCGGGCCCTTGAATACTGGAGTCATTGCCAGGGCCCTCCCTGGACCGCTGACCTTGGTAATGATCCTGGTACCACTAAATGCCATTGCACCCCCTTCCCTGGGGTCCCCTGCCCCAGGTTAATATTTAGAAACAGGTGAAATTGGCTTCAAATGAACAAGGGCAACCTCGAAGAGGAAAAGCACAGGACACACACCACGTGGTGTATATGAGCACCCCGGGCTTTGCTTGGCTGGTTCCTCCAGCTGGCTGGTCCGGGGCACAAGCTCTCTGGCGGTAAGGGAGGAGAGGAGCTTTGGCTCATACCTCAGGAATGACCCTACCCATGCCCACTTCATATTACTGATCTCAAATGCTCTGAACATGGTTTACCCAAGCACTCCTGCCTTCAGAAGAGTTTCCGGCATTGGGGCTATGTATGAATGTGTTCAGGCCAGCAAGGGTAGAAGTCTACTATGCCTGCCTCTTTCCTCTCACACCTGAAACCGTTCGATCAGCAAAGCTCATCAGCGCTATGTTCCAAATACGTCCTGAACTCAATCACCCGTTACCCCCGTCCTCCGCGTAATCCGGGAGCGCGCTGCCATGGGCTCTCACCCGGATTCCCACAGTACCTTCCCTCTCTGCTCTTCCTACTTCTGCCCAAGCCCGCCCTCGTCCTTTCAAAACAAAATGCGATGATGTCATCTGTGCTTCCAGACAAGACAGAGACTTGGGGACTGTGTACCTCCAACACCTACGGAACTGGAAAGAAGAGTCGATACGGTGGTTTTCAGATGTAGGACCACAGGGGTCGGAGGACGGCGATTCCTGAGAGGGACAGACAAGCGAGGTAGCCCTACCATTGGCCGAGTTTACCGCCTGAGGAGGATTTCCTGGCCGCCGTGCAGGGAGGGGACCCCTGGCTAGGGCCGGCGGCTGAGCTCATGGGAAACTGGAAGGTGAAGGCAATTAGAATTCACAGAGCCAGACCCCTGCCCAGGGTCCTCGCGAGGCTTCAGCGGATACTGACGGCGGCGTGGGCGGAGACCACGTGCCGCCAGCAAGCCCCACTGGAAAGGCATTGGGGGGGGGATCCTGGGGCTGACAGGGTGGCCTTTCACCTAGGGCTGATCTCGCTCCCCTCTCGAGGCAGCACCCTTTGAACACCCTTGCCTTCGCCCACGAATGACAAAGTAGGTGGCAATGTTCCTATTCCGGGCCCGGTGTGAGCGCCAGGGACGGGTCTGGCCGCCCCTCTCCGGTGGCTCTTCCGCAGCCCCAGAGGGTTTCCTCACGCGCTCGCCTCCCCGAGAAGCCAAGACGCCAGGGGCCGGTCTGTGGGTCTCCCGAGTTCGGCCTGTGAAGCTCGCTCTGCTCCGGGACTTGGCAAGGTGAGCCCACCTGCCTGGAATCCCCCCCCCCGCCCCCGCCGTCTCGGTGTTGCCAGGCCCCCCGTGCGGTCCTGTAGCAGATGTGGGGCGCGCAGCTATGGGGGCGCTTCGTTTGTTTCTCCGCCCTCAGCACTGCCGCGTGCTTGCCTGGTGGCGCGGGTCCCAGAGCCATTCCGTCCCCAGTGTTTGAGTTGTTTTAGATGGGAAAGCGAGTTTACTCTCCATCTTTGTCAGAAGAAATTGATGAAAACTTCCAGTCGTATAGAAACCTGGACACACGTGTTTATAGAAGCTCTGTTTGTCACTGCCCCCAAAAGAATCGGAATGTCCTTGAGCTGGTGAATGGATGGGCAAGCTGTTGTCCATCCGTCCTGTGACGTACCCTTCAGTAATAAAAAGCTCTGTGTGCCAATATGTGTGCATTATGCTGAGTGAAAGAAGTCAGACTGGAGAAAGTACCTACCGTATTGTCCCATTTATGTGCCGTCCTGGGAAATGCAACGCTGTAGGGACGGAAAACAGATGAGTGGTTGGTTGATGGGGGCTGTAGGTGAGCGTGGGGAAGGCTGTAAATAAAGGGCAAGAGAAGCTTTTGGGGGGTGATGGAGCTGTGGTTGCTTGCTTGTATACAGTTGTCCAAACTGGCAGAACTCTACACTAAAAATGATGAATTTTATCGTACGTAAAGGAGGTCTCAAAAATTTACAATTAGTACTGTTTTTGCTCAGAGCCTTCCAGTTTACCTTATTCATTCCTCATAATTGCCCAGAAGGCTCTATTGTTCTGCCCTTGTTGCCTCTTTTTTTTTTCTTTTTAAGATTTTTAAAATTTATTTGAAAGAGAGAGAGACTGTGAACAGGGGTGGGGAGACAGGGGGAGAGGGAGCCTGATGTGGGGCTGGATCCCAGGACCATGACTTGAGTTGAAGGTAGATGCTTAACCGACTGAGCCACCCAGGCACCACCCCCCCCGCCCCGCCCTTGCCCTTGCCCCTTTGATATCTTCTTTTTTCTGCTGACTCGTAGCCTCATTGTTCTTGCTGAGCCTCAAACATCAGCCTCTTTTTGTCTCAGGACCTTTGCACATGCTCTTCCCCTGGATACTCACAGGAGTCATTCTTCTAATCACTCTCTGCTCAAATGTCATCTCCTCAGAGAAAATATCCCTGGCTATCATATTTACAGTACCATCTCCCACCAGTGCAGATACTTTTTCCTTATCCTGCTTTATTTTAAAGCATTTATCTCTAGCAGACAGATCTGTTTACTTGTTTATTATGTAATCTTCTCTAGGATGTAAATTTTTAAATTTCATGGGAACAAGGGCTGTGTCTATTCTCTGGGGAAATCTAGACCCTACCCCCCCTCCCCTTTCCTTGAAGGGATGGCATCTGCGGAGGCCTGGGGTCTCTAAGGATGTGCCAGTCCTGCCCAGAGGGAGGGCAGCCCCTTGGGGCCAGAGTAGACTTTGAGGTCAGCTGTCTGAGCCCTTGACAAGGCAGAGCATCTATGGACGGCTTTCAGGTGGGCCATGGGAAGGGCAGGAGTCCTGGGCCCTGGCTTCTTAAAGTGTGGCCTGTAGACCAGCAGCATGAGCAGCAGCAGTCAGCTTGTTAGAAAGGATTTCAGGTCCCACCTTCCATCTCCTGAAGCAGAATTTGCTCTGTAGCCACTTCCCCAGGTGATTTGTGTGCATGTTCCCCAAGTACATCTCAAACTACAGGCAGGTGTGGGTCCCTGGCCTGAACCTGGTTCTCACCCTGGCACTGCCTGCAGGAGGGTTAGAAAAGCAGGGCTTTGTCTTGCCGATTGTTCTCCCTTGTCTTTGGCCAGAACCAGGAAGCGTGGAGGCCTCTGGGAACAGGCAGGAGAGCCCCCAGCCCTGTATAGTAATGACGCAGGCAAACATAGATTGAATTCCTAGGGTCCCAAGTCACCTTCCTGCAACTTATTGAAGTCTCATTCTATTCCTGGAAGGCAAGTATAATTGTCCCCATTTTACCCATGGAAAAAGTAAAGCACTGAGAAGTTAAAAAAACAAAACAAAACAAAACACCCCACCTGAAACAACTTCCCAAAGATGTAACTCTTAGGTAACAGCTAGAATTTAAACCCCGTGCATTTTGTAAAACAAGTGGACAACCATTTATGGATATTTGTAAATACTAATACGCTTAGTCACTACCATACACTGAGTGCTTGCTGGACTGGGCCCTTTCCTGAGTACTTTACATGTATTCAGTCATTTAGCCCTCAGGGCACCCCTGCGAGGGAAGAACTGTTATTGTTAGTCCCATTTTACAGATGAGGAAATGGAGACCCAGAGATGTTCAGTATTTGTAAAGAGGCTGGAGAGATACACATCCAGCTGCGATCAGTGGTTGCCTCTGAGGAGGGAGGTTGGGGATTGAAGGGGGGGATCATTGACTCTTTAAATCTTCGGTGTTGTTTAGAACTATATAATCCATTTACAGTAAACAGTTTTGAGTTGAGGTGTGCCTGCCTCTAAAGCCCAGATCCTCTTCGCTGCCAAGCCATCTTACAGGTCCTTTCGACTTCCTGTTCTGTCCTCCCTCACTGTCGGTGGAGCACAGGGCTTCTCTCTGCCCTGCCTTTGTTCCCACTGTCCCCCCCCCCCCGACCCCCCAGCTGGATTTGCCTTATTTGGCCGCTAGTTCTATTTCAGATGCCACTTTCCATTTACACACACCTGGATTACAGTGCTCCCCACATCATGTTTGAATTCTCCCCTGAGCTCCCCCACTGCACTGATGCACTGGGCAGCACCTCCCTCTCCCTGCCCCTCTCCTGGTACCCAGCCCAGGGTCACACTCAGGGCTCTATCATGCTCCCTGGGATGGCTTCCTTTTCACGGAGGGCTAGCTCGTGGAGATAGCTCTGGATCCGGAGCTGTGAGAGCCAGGGGCCTGCTCTGGCTTCAGGCTCATGTCTCTGGGATTCAGCTCCCTTCCTTCCTTCCTTGTGGAAGAGGAAAGAATGTTCTCTGCCCACCAACCTCCTTTCCACACCCTCTCTTCCAGAGATGAGGAGGCTCCACGGTGAGAGTCTCTATGTTAGCCATGGTATATAATTCCTGGCTCCCTCTTGGCCTCCACAATGGAATCATTTATGCTCTGACTGTGGGATGCAAAAGTAGGCCTGTCTCTGCACATGCCCAGGTCAGCTGCTGAATGTCACCGTAGAACGTTCCATGAATATACGCACATATGTAGTTATACCTGTATATGTATATAATAGGTGATGTATTTTTAATTAATATTCTATTTTAAGTAAACTTTAGAATTTCTTTTTTGACCTACGAATTATTTAGAAGTGTTTTAAACATCACATTTGTATTTTATATTTTTATTTTTTAAAGATTTTATTTGAGGGGCGCCTGGGTGGCTCAGTCGTTAAGCGTCTGCCTTCGGCTCAGGTCGTGATCCCAGCCTCCTGGGATCGAGCCCCGCTTCGGGCCCCCTGCTCCACTCCGCCTGCTTGTGTTCCCTCTCTTGCTGTGTCCCTCTCTATCAAATAAATAAAAAATCTTAAAAAAAAAGATTTTATTTGAGAGAGAGAGTGTGCGCACATGTGTGTGAGTGAGCGTGGCAGCAGGGGGGGAAGGGGCAGAGGCAGAGGGACAAGTGGACGCCCCCCTGCCCCCGAGCAGGGAGCCCGACATGGGTCTTGATCCAAGAGGACCCTGAGATCAATACCTGAGCTGAAGTCGGACACTTAACCGACCGAGCCACCCAGGTGCCCCTATTTTATATTTTATAAACTGTTGTTGCTATTTTGCCTTCAATAGCATTGCAGTCAGCTGAATCTTAGCCTAGGTTTCTTAGAAAACTTGCCTAAATTAAAGGTACAACTTAACGCCTTATCATGGGGTTCCATCACAGGGAAGAAGGAATCGGGGCAAAGGGCTGTGAGGCAGGGAGAGAGAGAAAGCCAGCCCAAGGTGAGGTGTTCCTGAACTGACCACAGCTCCATCAGCTGAAGCACAGGACTGTCCCTGGGGAACTAGGGCTTCTCTGAATAGTTCCATCCTGGGAAGAAGGATGAGTAATTTATCTGCTGGCTCCGTCCTGTCTCCTGTCTTCCATTATTCAATGTTTGTCCTATAGGTAATAATTTCCATGTTATGTTACTCAGCCTTTCCAGGCAGCCCTGGGGAAGCCAGAGCTCTGTGGGGGCAGTCTGCTGGCTCTGGGTGCTGGAGCTATTGTGGCTCCCACCATGGTGGGCTCAATGAAGACCACCCAAGCCAGAGCTCGGCCCTGGCCCCAGGTGGGGGGATGGGAATGGTGCGGTGTTAGAAATGATGGCAGTTACCAGGGCTTTGGAACCACGGAAATGAAAGGGGCCAGAGCTGGGTCCATGCAAGGCAGGAAGCTGGGCTTAGAGGTGGGAGGATGGGGGACGTAGGCAAGGCTGGGTTGGAGATTGATGGGAGCACTAAACTGGGTCTGGTGGGTGCCCAGACCACTTTTTGAAATGTGTGAGACTTACTTTATGGCCTCGTACGTAGTCGACTTTTTACAAATGTGCTTGAGAGGGATATTTCTAAGTGTTGAGTGCAAGATTCTACACCTGTTTCATATTATTTAATCTTCTCTACTAATATTTTACCTGCTTGACCTAAACCAATAATTGAGAGAAGTATGCTGCAGTCTTCCTCTGTGATGGTGGTTTTATTAATTTCTCCTTGTAATTCTGTTAGTTCTTTTAGGGCTATTTTATATTCTGGTCATACAAGTAAGAAAAACCTATTTACTGAGAAACATTTCAAATATACAGAAAAGTAGAGAGAAGAGTAAACATCATTTGATTTCACACTTGATGACATTTTGTCATATCTGCTTAACTGGTGCGTTTTTCCTGAAGTAAGTTACAGCTTCCTGTCATTTTATCCCAAATATTTCTGCCTGCATGTCTAAAATTAAGGATTTTTTATAAAGTATAATATTGTCACACATAATGAATGGTTCCTTACTCTCATTTAATCCCCAGATCCTATTCACATTTCCCCAGTTGCCCCTTTGCCCAAATGTCTTTTGCTGCTAATTTGTTCAAGACTCAATCAGAGAGCTCGTATTTGGTTGTTACGCCTTTCATGACATTGACTTATGGAAGAGATTGGGTCACCTCTGTGGTTGAATGTCCCACCTTCTGGATTTATCTGTTTGCTTCCAAATGGTGTCATTTAACTCATTCTTCTAACTTATATATTTCCTATAAGCTGGAAATTAGATGTAAAGGTGTAGATTAAGCATTTTTGATAAGGGGACTTGAGGTGATGCAGCATGAGGCATACTTCATATTCACATCAGGAAGCGCATAGTAGTATCTCATTATTCCACTATTAGTGGGCAGGGTGATGTCAACCTGATCTTTGATTTTAAAGTTAGATTTTCCTCTTGAAATTAGCAAGGAATCTGTGCGGTGATACTTGGGCATTAAGCAACTATCCAGTTCTTCATAAATCTTTCACTTAATGCTTTTCACCTCCATTGATGTTTCTTGCCTGAATCCATTATTTCATTAGAGGTTGCAAATTTTCTATCATTCACAGATCTTGATTAGCTACATTTTTGTGTGTGTGAAGAAGAGCTTCCCCTCCCTACCTCCAGCCACCTTGTTACCTGGAGGTAGATTTCTATGGTGAAGCAGAATGATGCTTGTTCCCTACCGCCCCCCCCCCCCCCCCCCCCCCCCACTGCTATTTCAAAGTAAGGATGTGGTATGGCAGCCACCTCCAGTGGTGACAAAGGGATTGCGGTTTTTTTCCTTTCTTTTTTTTCTTTTTGTTTACGGGTTTTACTTAATCTTCCTGGTGAATTGATCCTTTTATGACTAGTAACTGTCTTTATCCTAAAGTCAGTTTTGTCTTTTTGTCCTAAATCCTTGTTTACAAAAAAAATGTTATATAGCTTTTCCAGCTTAAATTTGGTAAAGTGCTTGTGTTCTAGATCTTTTTCAGTCTTTTTTTATTTTTAATGGTTCCATAACCTAATGTTTTGGGTGTGTCTCTTATAAATAACACAAAGCTTGATTTTACATTTTTATCCTACTCTATATATTAGTTGGTGAGTTTAACATTTATTGTGATTATTGATAACTCTTATTTTTACCATCTTACTTTGTACATTTTGTTCCATTTTTTCTGTGCTTTCTCTCCTTTCCAGTCTCTTCTTCCTTTCTCCAAGATTGTTATTTTTTGGTTGCTTTTCCTTAATGTATTTCTTGTCTTTATTATCTTGGAAGCTAAACACTTTATTTTCATTCTTTTGGTGGTTACTCTTCTGACCACTTAAAATATAGTACATACACTTTCTGTAACGTAACTTTCTTCAATATTTAAACTTCTTGAATAATTTCAGAACTTTAGAATATTTTAACTCCAACTATCCCCTCCTGACTCACATTGTATTGTTATCCTGTATTTTAGTTAGGTTTTAAAAAATTAACCTACAAAACAGATGATATTTTACATAGACCAAGTTCGTTTAGGTTTATGTACATTTTTACCAGTTGTTTCACTATGTCTTCTTGCATCTCCATTCTTCCTATGAGGATTGTTTTTCTTTTTTCTAAAGTATATACTTGAATTTACCCAAAGGATACAAAAATACTTATTTGAAGGGATACATGTACCCTGAGGTTTATAGCAGCATTATCTACAATAGCCAACTTATGGAAATAGCCCAAGTGTCCATAGATAAAGAAGGTGTGTGTGTGTGCGTTCGTGCGTGTGTGTGTAATGGAATATTACTCAGCCATGAAAAAAAGAAATCCTGCCATTTGCAATGGCATGGATGGAGGTAGAGAGTATTATGCTAAGTGAAGTAAGTTAGAGAAAGGCAAATACCATATGATTCACTTACATGAGGAATATAAGAAACAAAACAAACGAACAGAGGGGGGAAAGGAGAGAGGCAAAAGGAACAACAGACTCTTAACTAGGAAGGATGACCTGATGGTTACTAGAGGGAAGGTGGGTGGAAGGATGGTGGAAGTAGGTGAGGGGGCTCAGGGAGGGCACTTGTACTGAGCACTGGGTGGTGTATGGAATTGCTGAATCACTATATTGTACACCCGCAACTAATAATACGTTGTGTATTAACTAACTGGAATTTAAATAAAAATTAAAAAAAAGTAAAGTACACACTGAGATTTTCCTTTAGAGAATACCTGTTGGTAGTAAACCCTATTGTTGTTTTCCTGAAAATGCCTTAATTCTTAAAAGGTAGTTTGGTAGAATTCACAATTCTCTATTGTCTCGGCACACGAAGATAGAGTCGTCTGGTTCCTTTACTGCTATGGGGAAGTCTGCTGGCAGTCTAACTGTGGTATCTTTTTATTTTTATTTATTTATTTTTGTTTTGAGAGAGAGAGCGCACAAGAGCACGAGTGGAGGGGCAGAGGGAGAGGAGAGAGAGAATCCCAAGCAGGCTCCATGCTCAGTGCGGAGCCTGGTGCCAGGCTCGATCCCATGACCCCTAGACCACGACTGGAGCCGAAACCAAGAGTTGGATGCTCAACTGACTGAGTCACCCAGGCGTCCCTCACTGTGGTATTTTTATGGTGTTGTAGGCAGTCTGGGTTGTTTCTCTGGCTGCTTTAAAGAGTTTCTGTTCATTTTTGGTGTTCTGAAGATTCACGATCATGTGCCTAGGTGAGGATTTATTTGAATGTTTCCTCACCTTGGTTGTATGTGTGTATACACCAGAGTGGCAAATACTCTATGTGAGGGTTCATGCCTTTAATGAGTTCTGCACATTCTCAGCTGTTACCTCTTTAGATGTTGTTTTTCCTTCATATTTTTCTTTTTTTAAAAAGATTTTATTTATTTATTTGACAGAGAGAGACACAGCGAGAGAGGGAACACAAGCAGGCGCAGTGGGAGAGGGAGAAGCAGGCTTCCCGCTGAGCAGGGAGCCCGATGCGGGGCTCGATCCCAGGACCCTGGGATCATGACCTGAGCCAAAGGCAGACGCCTAACGACTGAGCCACCCAGGCGTCCCTAAAATACTTATTTTTTTAAACAGGAAATAAGCATTGGTGAGAATATGGAGAAAATGGAACCCTTGTGCACTGTTGGTGGGAATGTAAAATGGTACGATCCTTACGGAAAACAATAAAAAATTAAAAACAGAACCATATGATCCAGCATTTCTACTTCTGGGTATACACCCCAAAGAATCGAAAGCAGGGTCTTAAAGAGCTATTTCTACACCCATGCTCGCAGCAGCATTATTCACCATAGCCAAAAGGTTGGACGGACCCAAATGTCCGCTGATGGACGAACGGATAAACAAAATGTGGTATAAATAATGGAATATTATTCAGCCTTAAAAGGAAGGAAAATCTGACACAGGCTACAACCATGGATAACCTTGAAGATACTATGCTAGGTAAAATAAGCCAGGCACAAAAAAGGCAAATACTATATAATTCCACTTATATGAGGTACCTAGAGTAGTCAGAGGCTTCATAGAGACAGAAGGTAGACAGGTGGCTTCCAGTATTTCAAGGGAGGAAGAAATGAGGAGTTATTGTTTAATGGGTACAGAGTTCTGGAAGGGAAAAACACCTTTGGAGATGGATGGTGGTGATGGTTGTACAATAGTGTGAATGTACTTAATACCATTGAACCGTATACTTATAAATGGTTGATAGTAAATTTTATGTGGGTTTTAAATTAAAAGTATTTTTAAAATATCTTAAAATGTGGAAAAAGTACCCATTTTAAATTTATTTAGAGATTCATAAATTATTGGCGGTCCTATAGTGTGATAGTTCATAGCATGAACACTGGAGTCACAATGCTCATATTCACCTTACCCATATGTAACCTCAGGCAAGATACTTAGCCTCATTGAGCCTTAGTTTTCTTACCCATAAAATGGGGATGGGATATGAATGGCACTGATCTCGTAGGTTTGTGTGAGTCGTAAATGACCCAGTACACAGCAAAGCACTTAGAACAACATCTGGCACGTAGAAATATTCTATAGTATCAGTTTTTCTTATAATCTGATAATTCTAATATCTAAGGTCCTTGAGGTTCTAAATTTGCTATTTTTGATGATTCCCACTCCTGGGGTTTTCTTTTTTTAAAAATCTTGGCCGATCTTTGATGGTGAGCACTGGTTCTGGGTTTAGTTCTCATCTCAACTTTCATAAAGGTCTTGGTCCCTTGGACAACCCAAGTTTTTAGTTAGCTTGTTGCTTTCAGATCTCTGTCTTCATTTCAGCTCACGATTCTGATAGTTTTGTTTTGTTTATTTGTTTATTCATGTTTTTATTTGGCCTTTGAGGACTTCTGTCATTTCCTGAGAACCTAGTAAAGCATTGCCAAGTATATTTATCTAACATCTGACCAGGAGGGTCCTCAGAATACCCGGGCCCCCATACAGTGGCCAGAGAAGTCCATGGGGCTTAATTCTCTGACCATTTGAGTGCAGGACTTATGCTTATGTCTCCAGAACCCCATTTAGGGACCAACTCAGACTTTGCAGGTGATAAATGTCTTTTTGTTTGTTTGTTTTTTAAAGAATGAAAGCAACTGAATCGGGCTCTCTAGGTAGAAGTAAGGACTCAGAGGTGCAGTATCTCTTTCCAGCCACTGGGGGAGCCATGATTTACTGTCAGCCTTGAGTATCTAAATCCTCTCCCTCCCCAGTCATAGGTGTTGTCTTTGGGTCTCCTTTTCCCTTGTTTGAGAATCAGTGGTCTCCCCAAGACCTTTTCATACCCAGGCTCAAGAATGATGTGGTAGAGCAATGTCCACAATAGCCAAACTATGGAAAGAGCCTAGATGTCCATCAACAGATGAATGGATAAAGAAGATGTGGTATATATATATATACACAATGGGATCTTATGCAGCCACCAAAAAAAATGAGATCTTGCCATTTGTAATGACGTGGATGGAACTAGAGGGTATTATGCTAAGCGGAATAAGTCAATCAGAGAAAGACAAGTATCATATGATCTCACTGATATGAGGTATTTGAGAAACAAGACAGAGGATCATAAGGGAAGGGAGGGAAAAGTGAAACAAGACAAAACCAGAGAGGGAGACGAACCATAAGAGACTCTTAATCTCAGGAGACAAAGTGAGGGTTGCAGGAGTGGAGGGGGGGTGGGAGGGATGGGGTGGCTGGGTGATGGACATTGTGGAGGGTATGTGCTATGGTGAGCGCTGTGAATTGTGCAAGACTGATGAATCACAGACCTGTACCCCTGAAACAAATAATACATTATATGTTAATAAAAAGTGCAAAAACAATATGATGCAACAGTCCTAGCTCAGCCCATAGTGCGCAGCCCAGCCCGCCCGGGTTGAAGGCTTCGCGCACCTGTTTAATAGTGGCGGCCATAGAGCTAATGGTCATGACAGTGAGTAATAGTAGTTGTGCCAATAGCAGGACAGTGCATTTTACGTTACGATTAGTTTCTTGCTCCGGTGGGCTTGGGGAAGGGTGGAGGAGAGGGCTGGCTCAGACCCCTTCCTCCCTCCACTCCAGCCCTTGGTGATTTGGGTTCTCACCGGAGAGTCTGCTTCCATTCTGCAGAGTAGGAAAGTTCCTTCTTGGCTTGGCAATGCCTTCTGAGACCTTGGCTGGAAGGCTGGCCTGTTCAGTGGACTGTGTCTTTCTCCGTGGGATGCCGGGAGCCCTAGGGGTCGTGGAGCTGGGGCTGCTTGACGTCCTTCTGGGTGCCTGTGGACTCTGAGGTCTTTTACAGGAATGGAGACCCTTTGCTGCGCCAAGAAATGCTGAGGCTGTGGGCAGAAAGGTGTGTCCAAGGGGGATCTTGCTGCGACTTCTGGGATCCCCAGGTGGGCAGGACAGCGGGAGGTGGTTTCAGCAGTATGGAAGGGCGGCAGCATCATGGCTCCGACTATGAGAAGAGACCAACAAAGAGATGATTCGAAACTGGACAAGGTGGTGATGTGTGCAATATTAGCCTGCCTTTTCTGAAGCTCTTTGCTCCTCCCTCTTTTCTAGGGAAGTATCTTGAGCGTTCCTACCCTCCTCCTCAACAGAGTCTGTTCTCTGGAAACTCTATGCCAGAGAATAGAGAATGATAAAGCTAGGTGTGTTCTAGACCCTAAGATATTTGCATTTATTTGGAATCACAGATCTAAGGAATTTCAGCTCTTCCTGGTGGAATCGCAGGTTGTTACTGGTGGGGAAAATTATTTAGTATGTAAGGGGTCATCATAGAGCCATTCAAGTCAAAGCTAAGGATGGTTTGGCACCTTTAGGGTAGAGGAAGGGAGGGAGGGCACAACAAGTGGGGCTCACCTTCCGGACACTATGGATCCAGTTGAGATAGGCTGTGACCTTGGTGTATACTCCCGGGGTACTGGGGCCCCCACAGCCATGGCCCCAGCTCACGATGCCCACCACTTGCCACTGGTCAGAGTGATACATCAGGGGCCCACCGCTGTCACCCTGTGAGACACCAGAACAGGGGTTGCTGGGGAGGGCAGGCAGTGGTGGGGTGAGGAGTAGGCTTCTTTTTCTTCCCCTCCTCGAGTTGGCCCATCCGTTCCTCCGTGCTCCCCATTCCTCCCCACTGCTCTGTGCTGTTCTGCCCTCCCCTCCTCTGCTCATGCTGTTCCTGCAGCCTGGAAGGCCCTTCCATTTGGGGCAAAGGGGTTCTGTTTGTGGTCAAGTAAGTTGTTGGTGTGCTTTCTCTCAGATTCACAGAGCACACTAGCAAACTGAAGGCTCTAAGGGGTTCTGCAGTGAGAAGCCCGATTATCTTGGGTTGGGTTAAACACCCAGTATTTCCCAAATTTATTTAGCTGCTCATGGAATGCCTGTTGTATGCCAGGTACCATTCTAGACAACTGGGATTGGGTCAATGAAAAGAACAAAGATCCTTGCCTTTGGGGAGCTTAGAGTTACACGGAGAAGAGAGAGACAATAAGCAAACAACACAATAGACCAGAATGTGTCAGATAGTGAGAAGTGGACCACAGGGCTGAGGGAGCAGCAAAAACCCATTGTGAGAAGTACACTTATTTGGGTGTCTGTCCCAGCTCCTATAGCCCCTGAGACTTTGTCCCTCAGAACCCGGTAACACCATAGCCTAACTGCCCCCTTGCCCACCACTGTGAGCTCCCCAAGGGAAGAAGACACTGTCCCCCAAACCCAGTATTTACCTGGCATTCAAGAGATGGCCAAGAGCCACCTATTGAGTGGAGGGATTTAATGACTAAGAATGGGGGCAGGAATAAGGTTAGGGCCTTTAGTGAAAATGGCTCGGAAGATCCTCTGGGGGTGGAGGGAGTGAAACTGTGTTCAGGGACTGACTGGTCGGTGGGGTTGGGTGGGGGGAGGCATTGCACCAGGGTTCATCCAGCAGGAGATGGGTTTTCTCTAGTCTAGTTCAGCATCTTGGCAGTTCTAGAGAAAACAGACCTGGCGTTCCTGCCCTCTCGTGACTCCTACTCCTATGCGTGATGGGAAGTAAGAGCAGGTGGGGTGGGTAACACCATTTTTATAGGTGAAATACACGTTTGAAATCTTTCCGCTTGTCTCTGTCCATCTGTTCATCCTTCTATCCTTATCTGACTGTAATCCTTCTTTCCCTCCCTCTCTCCCCTCTTCTCTTCATCACATGTTGAATGCCCACCATATGTAAGACTTCATATGGGGTCATTGGCCTCTGGACTTAATTGTCTCTCCCGGACTAGTATCCCTATCCAAGGAACTCCCTCATGATCCCACCTGGCAGGTGTCCACGCCGCCCTCCAGGATGCCTGCGCACAGCATCTGCTCCGTGACGTCCCCCTGGTAGGCATCCTCCGCGTTGCACTGAGTGTGGTCAATGACCTGGACTGACGCCTGCAGCAGTATGTCGGACATCTTTCCTGGGAAGTTGTAACCATACTCATATTCCTGTTCTTGCCTCCTACCCCCAGCGCAGGATAATTCTGCAGGTTACCTGACACCTTGGTGCTTGGACTTCCAGGATGGGTTTTTCTCAAGGATGGTCCTCATTCCCATCACCTCCAAGAGCTGCTCCCTCAGCCCTGTGGTCCTGAGCCCAGGACTTACCTCCATCCTGCTTTGTAAAGCCCCATCCAATAACCCAGAGTGGGGTAGCTGGAGTGAGCTCCTCATCAGAAAAGGGCAGGCAGATGGGCCTGACTGTGTCTGCCAGGAGCAGAGAGAAAGAGGGGAGAGTCCGGTGGCTAAGCACTCTGGAAAGGTTGACACCAGGGTTTCTATGACCTATGTTCCAGGGGATGTTAACAAAAGTGGCATAAGAAAATTCTGTGGTCAAATAAGTTGAAGGGATATAGTTTAAACATCATAAAAACAAATTAAAAATGAAAAGCCTTGTCATATCTTTATATACTAATGTGCCCCAAGAAGAGAGCTCTACTATAAAAATGTTTCCCAAACTTACTTGAGTATAGAACCCCCCCTTTTTTTTTCTCCAAAGGACCAGTGTTTTGTGGAACTGACAGTTGGAAATGCTGATGTAAATACTATCCAAGCATGAGTCCTCTAACAGAGCCGTTCCAAGATTCCATGGGCTGCCTTAAAGGTGATGAGCTCTCTGCCCCTGGAGGAGACCAGGTGGGCACAGTAACCCCTTAGTGAGATATTGTGCAGGCTCTTGGCATTGGTTGAGGGTGGAAGATGGACTAGAGGATCTTTTAGTTCCCTTACAACCCCAAGATTGGATGAGTCTATGATTCTCCCTTGAGGTGCTCCACATGGAGAAAATAGACCTCACAAGAATCCAGCAGGGGGTGGGGCGGGCTGTGAGCTGGCAGCTCAAAGGGGCCTCGTGGCCCCTCACTGATGTTAGGCTGGTATATTCACAGGAAACGCACAGCTGGGGGCTTGAGAGGAGCAGTGATGTGCCCAGGGCCACTTAGTGAGCTAGTGGCAGAAGGGCAGTAGAACCTGACCTAAGGGGTCTGTTCCCAGATGCCACCTCTCACCGGAGAATGTGAGTGGGAACTGCAACTTCACGAGGGCAATGTCCTTCTCTTTGGGGTATGTGGTGTTGAACTCGATGACGAAGATACTGGCCACAGGCAGGGATGGGAAGTTGCCCAGTTTGTTTGAGCCAGCCCTCACCTTCCAGGTGGAGACATCGTGATGCTTCCTGGGGGGGGGGGGGCAGAGACAGCGGGGTTCAGGCCTGAGCCAAGCATGTGTGGTCTTTGCCAAAAACTGGGTCCCCAGGGCCCTGGGGATTGGGGTGCTGAATGTCCCTGCTGTAGGAGGTAATGGTGGTGAGGCCAGGGGTGGTAGAGAAGGAGCAGGTCTGAGGAGTCCCCTACGAAAGGCCAAATTCTAAAAGGGGATTTGATCCTTTCCCCCAGTGAAACCTGCCCAAGAAAACTTCTAACTAGAGGGCTGGGGAAGGGGCTGTTCCCAGTGCCTGAGCTCTGGGGTCCTGGCGCTCTCTCCCCCCAGCACTTTTTACTCTCTGTGTTACTCATGTGGTACTCATATTGTCAGTTACGTTATGTACTTGTCTGTCTGTCTCCTCCAGACGCTCCTGCCTGCTTAGTGTGCACGGGTGGTTTCCCAGGAAAGGACTGAGAGCTTTGTCAGATCTCAAAAAAGGTTAAGAATCCCTGGCCTACACTGTGAGTTCCTCTAAGGCACTGACAGATCTAATGCATATGGGTACATAATACAGTACTCATTAGATGTTGAACGAACAAACGAATGAATGAATGAATAAAAGAAGGAAAGCGAAGAGGGCCTGGGAGTAGTCCTTCCCCAGAGGTATGGGCAGGCCTCTCTCTGCTGGCCTGTAAGGGAATCTATGCTTTATGCTTTTTTAAGTTTTTTTGCTATAATGGGGGAGTGGCAGTGACTCTCGACCCTGGAATCACTCCGGAGAAGACTGGCAGAGGGAGAGCATTCTCAGGACTCCAGGGAGATGGATGGGAAGAGCTTCTGTGGAGTGGATGCTAAGGGGCCAGACTGAAGACACTGGGTATCTGATTGCTTCCTGACTAGAAGAGGTCAATCTTGGTGATCAAACTTGGTGACCATTGCCCTCTGCTCAGACCCTGGGTGACTCTCATAGGACATCGCGTCCCGTGTCTCACTGGGGCAGCCACGCCCAAGGATGTGGTCTGTGGAGGGAGGGCAAAGAGGGATGAGGGCATTGGAACATAAGCTGGGAGACAGGGGACCCAGACACTCAGGCCCCTCTAAGGCTTTGAGCCCCCAAGGCTTCCTCGTGGTGCAGGCCTTACCTGAAGCAGTGGGCTGCCGTGAGGATCCAGTGGGGGTCCAGAATGCTCCCTCCACAGATGTGTTGTTTGTTGTACTGGATGCTGACCTGCCAAGGCCAAGAATCCACAGAGGCCGTCTCCCCGCCCACCACCCGAGGGGCTTTCAGGCTCTCCCCACAGGCTGGAGTCAGTAGGAAGGAGGGAGAAATCAGGAGTCAGGCTCTTGAGGGATGGTACTGCCTCCCTTTGGAGCCCCGTGTCTGTCCCCTTAGAACAGAGCCCTTATGACTGGAACCTGGAGGGGTGGGGAGGACCAGGCCCGTTTTGAGTTATTCCTAGGGAGCTGGTGTCCCAGACCGTAGGGTTTCCCCCAATCTCCCCCTCCTTTGTTGGGCTTTGGAAGTGTTTATATTGTGAACATGGGCGTGTCCATTGTGCTGGGAATTCATGGCCTTCAAACCAAACAGGTGATGCAGAATTACAAAAGTCCTGCCCAGGTGGCGTGTCCCAGCCACTCCTGTGGAGTATCAGCGAACAGATGCCCACAAACTGCTCTGGGAGCTGGAAGTGGGAAGAAGATTCCAGAAACTGGATCTTCCTATCCTAAACTCACCTTTCTCCAAGTCCCTTCCCCTGTGATGAGTGAATCTCCCAGTTTGACACCCTATGCTCTCTTTCATATGCCATTGTCCTTGGCTTTTCCATCATGACTCTCAAGCTCTGGTAAAAGCCTCCATTCCCATCTCCCTGCCCTGCCCTCAGCCTCTCCAGTCCTGGCGGTCATGGCCACAGTGGTGGTTCTCCCAGGAAAAGGCTGCCATCCTTTCTGGGCCTCTGCCAGCCAGGGGCTTTTCAGACACCTCTTATTCCAAACTCTGCTTTCTCTGTCCACTGTCCCCCCCCCCCCCGCTCCCTCGCAGCCCCAGGGCATCTCTCTTTCTAGGGTAGAGTTTAAAGTCCTCCTGGCAGCTACCCACTGTCCTTAGCTAAAGTTTCCGTCTAGCTGAATTGATCTGCTTGTAGCTCCCTAAAAAGTCGTTCTGCTTATGCTGGTGGAAACTCCCATCCCTGAGATGCTATCCTCTTGCTATTTATCTAAACCACTGATCCATTCAGCAAATTTGTACTAAGTGCCTACTGTGTTTATGGATGCTGGGAAGAGAGCGGAGAACAAGACAGACGGACAGATGTGGTCTCTCCCTTCCGGGAGCCTACAGCTCAGCGTTCAGCCTGGGCACCGCCCCCTGGGGGCCACGCAATCCCTGGGGACCTCCCCGTTTTGGAATTTCCATAGCTTGTCCCCTGGTGTAGGCTTGCCTTTCATTTCCTTTGTGCTTTGGTCTTCCCAGTAAGACTGACAGATCCTCAAGGGAAGGTCTGTGACTTCAATCTCTCTGTGATGTCAGTGCCATTTTGTGCAGAGGGCAGATGATGTGACTAACGGTCATTCACTGGCTGGCCACCGTGTGTCTGTCCGCATGCATGAGGGATTGTGGGCGTCACGTGATAATGACAAGACGTCTTAACATCCGACAGGGAAGCCTGTATACTGCCCAACGGCAAAGGCAGTGATGATGGCCTTGTTCCACTCAGCCCATCCAGTGTCTGGCCAGTGTGGCAGGCTCTGGTCAGTTCTTCCACAAGGCTGGGAGGAAAAGCTGG
Organism: Callorhinus ursinus; assembly: GCF_003265705.2. Taxonomy (NCBI): domain Eukaryota; kingdom Metazoa; phylum Chordata; class Mammalia; order Carnivora; family Otariidae; genus Callorhinus; species Callorhinus ursinus. Next base: position 14,711,091 of record NW_027397081.1, on the reverse strand, counting down.
GTCACAGAGCTTGTTTTCTCTTCTGATCTCCTCTGTAAGAGCTACATCCTCTGGGGCAGTTGGACAAAAGGGCCTCTTGGGAAGAGGAATCTCAGAAAGGTCAGGTGAATTGCTCAAGGTCATGCTGGAAGCCAGTGGGACTGGTGCCTGGTCTGTCTGCGGCAGGTCAGCTGTGGGCGCTACTCAGTCCGGCACCTCCCACCTGCGACCTTGCGCCTCTCTCTCGCTGCGCTCTCTCTCTCATAAGCTCCCGAGGAGAGCGGCCAATTCTTCGACTTGTCTGGTGTTTTCTACTTCCCCCTAGTGTGCCTGACGGTGCTAGACACAATCTGTTTTTTTGCTAAACTGAATGCTCTGGTCTTGGATAACTGAGCACACTTTGACAGAGGAGGCCTTGCGGGCCTGACCGGGGTGGGAGGGCGTGGAGGCCCAGTTCTATCCTTCCCAGTTTTCTGTTCCCTGCCAGCCCTCCGCTTCGGTTGTGGGGTTGTATGTGGATGGTACTAAAGAGTTCTTAATGTCCCCCACTTGGAGGAGCACTGCCCTACAAACCCAAGGCCCAGGGAGGTTTAGTTTGGGACAAAACAGAGGGAAACTTAGAGGCTGAGAGATTTAAGAATGAGGATGAAGGTCTTTCTCCCTGCTCATTGCTGGCCCGGGGCCCAAACCCTCAGAGATGGGACATACTCACCAAGGCAGTGCAGGGAGACCAGGGAGCCCGAGAGACAGGGTCTGGAAGGGAGGCACAGGGCCTTGTGGTTTCTTTGGGAGGCAAGGACTCTGGTCCCCTGGCCCTGTTGACCCCAGCCCCCCTCCCAACACCTGGGAAATCTGGAACCCACGTCCTGGGGGACTGAATAGAAACGGTACGACCACTTAGTTCAGTGTGATTCGATTGGTTTGGGTTCAACACCCCTGCTGTTAAGCACCCACTATGTGCTGGGCCCTGCCTGCGTCAGAGCCCAACCCAAGACCTTGGCATCCGGGAGTGGAAGAGAGCTGAGCCTGGAACAATGTCTGTTACACCGTGGGCTTTCCAGATGGACAAAAAGTGGGATTTCGGTGGAATTACAGGCACACGATCCTTCTGCTACCATCTTGGTCCTTTTTAAGATTTACTCTTTGGTGAATAAGCAGCCCTCAGCAGCATCCCCAAATGCTAGGGAGCCAGAATCTTCTTCGGGGCTCTCTGCTGCAATGTGACCATTTTTATCTAGCTGCTGAGCTCTCATGCACAGTGGGGAGGCAGAAGAACAGACCGCTGCCAAAGGCCGTGCGGCCTTTTCTCTGGAGAGCTGGGAACGTGGAGAGGTCTTACTCTGGCCTGGGTGAGTGGCTGGGAAGGACAAAGTGGCCTTTGGAATCTTGCCTTATTGGGTTTAATCGGGAGCATAAAGCGGTAGGAAAATTTTTGGTTTTACTCTTGGATGAAAAGGCCACCAACAACATGTGGACAGCACACTTTGTCCAGCTGTCTGTTTTATGTAAAAAAGGGAGTCAATCCAGAAAACCTCTCAGAAATCTGATTCTCTAGTTCTTGGTATCTGACAGTCTGCATGGCCTGGAGTTCTTCCTGTGGTCTGGCTTACGTTGCCCGTGCTGCACCTGCTCGGGGTAGCTGCCTCCAGCCCTGACGGCAGCCTCCGTATGTGAGCCTCTTGTGGGCGAGGAGGCATCCTCTCACTTACCCACTTAGGTTTTGCACCTGAAGCTCCTGGCCGTTCTCTGTGATTCCAACAACATCCAGATCTTGGTCTGGGCCAATCTCCACAGCTCTGAAGGTGGGTTTGCTGCTCACGTTGGGGGAGAGAGATTGAGAGAGAGAGAGAGATGTGAGGTAGGGCAGGAGGTTAGAAGAAGATGGGGGGAGTAGTCCCCACTCCCAGGAGCTGCAGTGGGAAAGAACGTGTCCTAGGACTTCGCTCTGGGCACGATGCTGATGTGGTCTTGCTTTCCCAGAGCTCTGGACAAATTTTAGGGACACGTTTTCTTAACTCCCAGTTGTAGCCCTATTTCAAATGTCCCAGCATTCTGGGCCAGGAATCCAGCACACCGGGTGGGCCTAGGTACACCTGGAAGGGCGTGAGTGTGGCTGTGCTGGGTTTCAGAGCCCTGGAGACGGAGGCGCTTGTCCTGACTCTGACACTAGCTTGACGTGTAACCTTGACAGGTCATGCCCTTCTCCGGGTTTCCTTAAGCCTTAGTTTCTCCCTCTGTAAAATGAGAGGTGGATCGGATGATCTCCAGAGCCCCTCCCACCTTGAACCATCTCGGGTTTTATGGTCCTGGGACAAGAAGGGCTTCTTATCTAGGTGGAGGAAGGAAAGTAGAGAAATCTGAGACCCGGAAGGAGGGAGTGGTGGAAACAGACAGTCCCCGGAAAGATAAGCTCTGTTCACCCATCACATCCTAATAATTCTGACTGGCTTTGATTCTGTAGAACTCAAGAAGCCAGCTGGTTTGGTGCATTAGTGCACTCCGGAAGGACAGAAACTCCAGGATCCTATTACCTTAAGAAGCCCCAGAGGCACCTTGGTTATGTAAGGCAGCCGCAGCCCTCGGAGCTGGGAGCTGGGCACCCCTGACGCTGCAGTGGCTGGACTGCAGTGGGGGGGAGGGGCTGGCTGCAGGGGAGGCTGGGCCGGGCTAGGCGGCTACTGGGGGTGGGGGTGGGGGGAGGAAGAGCAGGGCCAGGGTTTGCCTTACCAGCTCTCCTCAAAAATGAAGGAGGCAGAGATGGCCTGTCCAGGGTTGTGTCCCTTGGCAGGTATTGAGCAGCAAAGACCTGATAACCAGAGAGCAGAGGGGGCCAAAAGGTCTGATGGATCAGTAATGCTGCTGGGAGCATTTATTGAAAAAGGACCTGGAGGCTGCTTTTTAGGGGTGGATGGGAGAAAGTTCTGTGATTGATTGACAGCATCTGCCTGTCCAGTTTCTTAGAGTCCTTGGGGGCTTGCCAGGGAGAGTCCTTGGGAACCTACCCCACTCTGCAGCTGAATAAATGGGTTATTTTCCCTCCTCTCTGGTTAGGCTCTCTGAGTGATCGGTGGCCTTACCGCTCCTCCCTTTATAGGGAAAGCCTTGGGGGAGGAGAGAATTACCCAAGCTAGAAACAAGAGACGTTGCTAGAACTCCTGATGCCCAGGAATTAAGGGGTCTTGGGCACAGACCCCAAGCCTCTTCCTCCCAGCTCCTACCCAAGCAAATCACTTATCTTCCCTGAACCTATTTCTAAAATAGATACAGTAATAACTACCTTTGTGGTTTTTGCCAAGATCAAATGAATATAAACACAGCATGCAAATCACCCTTATGATTACATAACTCTTGATCCACTGAAGATTTGGAGCTGCTTTAGAAATTTGCTGAGAGAGCTGGGATTGCTGATGGGGCCCCAATGTAAGCAGGTTTGTTTAAGCTAAATTTTAACCAATGGGACATTGAAGAAGTAAATATACTCTGGGACAGGGTGTCTTCTTGCAGAGCCGTGAAAGAGTGAGGGTCTCGAGGAGCCAGCACTGTGTGTTGGGGGTGTGTGGTGAGGCTTACAGTCTCTCACTGCACCTGATAACTATCCTATGACATTGCCAGTACTTGCCCCAATTAACCCTAGAGGAAACTGGGGCTTAGGAGATTGAACTTCACGTTGCTTGTATGTGAAAGTGCTCAGGTTCAAGGGCAGTTCTGTCTGACTCCAGTATCTATATTTTTAGGAAGGGAGGAAGGAAAAGGGGGAAGAAAGGAGGAGGTCATAGGGGCGAGGGGACAGCCTCTGGAGGCTGGGGCCAGGTACCTGTCATAGCCCATCTGCCTACAGGCTATCTTGGCCAGAGCTTCTGTGAAGTTGTCGAAGCAGGCAGAGGCCCAGCTGTGTGTGGCCGAGTCCAGCACCTGCAGGGTGGATCGGTCCCTGGAGAGGCGGACTGAGACGGGGAGGACCTGGGTCAGTTGCAGGGCAGGGGCCTGTCTGGCCCATCTCCCTTAGAATTCATCACGGGACCAGCACAACCTCCCTACACCCAGACCCTAGAGCATCATAGAACACCAACCCTTTCAACCTCGGGATAAGTTCTTCCATTTGGCTTTGCCTGACTGAGCTTCATTTTTAGGGTAGCCAGGGTGACCAGATGTCCTGGAAACAACCTCCTTGTGGACCTTTTGTCCTGGCACAATTACCAGCAGCTCTCCATTTTATTCTTAGGGATATCAGTTTTGGTGATCTATGGTGACTCTACCCATGGTCCACACAGCTTGCCTGGCCTGGGGGACTTTTCAGTGAGGAACCTAGCTCCTTTTCCATGTGAGGTCAGAGGGAGGAGGCTGAGAGGAAGGTACTTTTGGCAGTAGGATGGCAGGTGCCCATAGGCATTTGACTTCTGATTAAAAAAAAAAAAACGATATATGCAAGAAGTCACTTAGTCCTGCCCCTCAAAACCCCCCAACACCCATCTCCTGGGCTGTCCTTTCTCTCCAGAGCCCAAGTACTAGGTGGGTGAAACTGGGCCAGCCCCATCCAAGAAAGAACATGAGTTCTTGTTGGAAACATCTCCTATTGCTTTGAAGGACCTAGCTCAGTCTTGTTACATAGCAGGCTACAATAAACACCTAATGAATAGAAAGATCAATAGCTGGTTAATGGCCTGACACTCACTTTTCTAGTCCCTTGAAAGAACAGATTTCATAGAACGGAGGGAACTCCCCAGGGTCATCCAGTCCCACCCTGGTGTAGCAGAACGGGGCAGGCTATGTTACAATTTCCTGTCCCTTCTGGTCTGCATTTGTTCATCATATTCACTGACTATTTGCTACATGGTAAGTACTGGGGCCCCAGTCCTGTTGTTCTTAAGAACCTTACAATAGGGATGGAAACTGACAAGTCAGTTGGCAGATGCTGTGCAGTGGATCAAGGGGGACCTGAGCTGGTTTCCTGCTGTGCCAACTCCCCCAGTTCCTGCAGCCCCTAGACTCACCTGCCACTGGGGACCCATCAGGGAAGGTCTTGACACAGACCTGCTCATCCTCCCCGGAGGCACAGTCCTGCTGGCCGTCACACACCTGCCTCCTTGGGATGACGTGGAGAGGCTGCCCGCAGAGGAAGTAGTATTTGTCCAGAATCACCTTGACTGGAAGGCAGGGGCAGGGAGGGGGCAGAGAGGGCTGACAGTCAAGCAGGCAGCCCTGGGGGCGTGGGAGAGGCTGTGTTTCCCTGAAAACATGCTGGGCCTCAAGACAGGCAGATGAGGGCTCCAGATGCAGTGACACCACTTGGTAGCCTGGGTACTTGGTCCTGAGCCTCAGTTTCCTGATCTGTAAAGTAACACCTGTCCCATACCTACAAGATGGCTGAGGCGTCAAGCGGGAGAATGTGCAGGAGAAATTTAGAAACAGCCCCCACTGGCATCATCCTCCCAGTGCCGGCACAGTGCCTCTGGTAATGAATAGACAACACGGGGCCTGGAGCCCAAAGATGAGAGCGCTGGCCCTGTCGCCTCCCAAGTGACTTTAGACCCATCACGTCCCCTCCCAGGGCCTCAGTTTTCTCATCTGTACAGTGGGGTGAGGTGGTTGAGAACATTTGGTGAGCTGGTGGCCGTGAGTGTCTTGTAACCACCGAGTGCTGTTCTGGGGCTGAGAGATCCCTGAAGGGCTTGGCGTCGTGTTGTGTTTTGTCTTCGGCCTGCTGCTTTCAAATCCTCTTGCTCCTTTGCTGCCTTGGGCTGACGGGACTGAGTCTAGAGTTTGTGACTCCTCAGCGAATGAATACTTCACATTCCTAAAGGCTCCTGGTGGGAAGAGACCCCCCTGCCTAACTGAATCCTCCCCGGCCTGAAGCCCCCTCCTGCTGTCCAGTGTCGCTCCTGAAGCCCCCTCCTGCTGTCCAGTGTCGCTCCTGGCTAGCCCTACAAGTGATGGTGGTAAGTCTGACGGTGGCCTTGCTGATCACTGCTGAGAGCTTCCCATGCGCTGCCTTGTGTAATCCTGACAACGACCTGAGGAGGCAGGGGTCATGATGAACTCACATTATAAGTGGGGGACACTGAGGTTTACAGAGTTGGGGTTTATTTCCCAAGGCCACACAACACTTATTTGTAGAGCCAGGATTCCAGTGTGGGTCTGTCTAACTCCAAAGCTCTTTGCTGCCTCTCCATGCCTTCCCTGAGGGGCTTCAAGATGGGGTCTGCTGGCCCGGATGCCCCTGGTGTGAGGGAGCACAGGAGAAGGAGCAGGCGGAATCTTCCCTAGACCTTCAGAGTTTGGTTCATGGTCAGGAGCTAGGGTAAGGCAGGGTCACTCTAGCCTCTTGGGACAAAGCCAGGACATAGTATCACCAGTTGAGACCCCAGAAGCCAAAAAGTTGAGGGAGCTTTGCCTGGGGTGGAGGCTCAAATGACCTCCTCTAGTTGCAGGACCTGGAGGCCCATGGCATGGAAGCCACACAGGACCTTGTGGGATGGGGAGACCCCACTTCTAAATCCTGTACCACTGCCTGCCCGGGCATGCCCTGGTTGAATCTGGCCCCTTCTCCTCTCTCCAGTATGGCAGGGCATATGCTCAGAGAAAGCAAGCTCTCCTTCATATTAGCCTAAATAGAACAGGTTTAGGACGGCAGCTCTGCTTATGCTGCTGCAAACCCAGGGCCAAGGGCCAGCCAAGGTCAGGAAGAAATCCGCATCTCACAGCTCAGCAGGGCTCTCCAGGATCTGGGTGGTGGTTGTGTTGTGGATCTGCATTTCCATTGCCACAGATGGAAAGGGACTCCTTCAGTCTGGGTCCCAGGGCCCCGTCCCAGCTGTCTCTAACTGCCAGTCCTCTCTGAGCCTAGGTGCTCAAGTGGAAGAGGACGGTTTGGGTCCGGTGATCTGGGAGTGGCAGTGGCTGTTGCTGGGGAAATGCCACCATAGTTCCAAGTGCAGGCTCGTCAAGGGCCCGTGCTACCCCGTTAGCAAGCACATGCTTTTGTGTATGGCCTTGGTCACATCTCTGCCCCCGTCCGGTGACCCACACTTGGGCACGACCTAATTTTCATCCAGGTGTTTTACATTGTCTCCGATATCCCTCTGGGAGAGACAGGATGTTTTATAGAGGAGGAGACTGAAGTTGAGAGAGGTCAAAGGACTTAAGGTCACACAGCAGCAAGGGGCTGTGCCGGGATCCTCACCCAGCTGTCCTGACTGCTAGCCTGGTCTGCTGGGCCCTGCTCCCCACCCTGAGAGTGCCGTCAGTAGCCTGCTGTGGCTGTCGGGGAGGGGAAGGCAAGGAGAGTCACAGGAGTGGGAGTGGAGACTGGGACGGTGGGCACGGCAGGTCATTCAGTTCACTCTGTCGCTGAGTGGCCTGCTCACTGGGTCTCAGGCACTGGCGGGGAGGAAGACAGAGCTACAGGCAGTGTGTGTGTGTGTGCATGCGTGTGCGTGTGTGTGCGCCTGGGTGGCTTCCCGTATGTCCCCTGTCTGTCCCTGCCTCACAGGTGGAAAGGCTCCCTGCTCTTGTAGCCGGTAGGGCTGCTCAGGTGTCTGCAGGCACCTGACTAAGGAGGCAGGGGCGCGGCCGCCCTGGTCGGTTGCCTGTGTGGCTTTGTACCGTGCGCAGCTGTGCTTTCCCTGTGGTAGAGATCATCTGGGGTAGGTGGGGGCTGCCTTCACCTCCCCCTTTCACTCTTGGAGGAAGGCTTCCTTCAGAGCACGGGGTAGACGCGTGTCACACGTAGCTTTCTGCAGCTCCCCTGCCTATGGCTGCTGGGTGGAAGGGTGGAGGGTAAGGTTATGCTTGGAGGGGCGGTGGGAGCTGCTGTTTCCTGTGGGGGGTGAGGGGGAGGTGGGGGCAGTAATGAGGGGGTGAGGGTAGGGGTGGGGGCTGCCACTTACTGAGGACAGCCATGATGATGATGGTCGCCAGGCTCAGCAGTGCTGCGATGATGGGGATGCCCACCTTTTTGAAGGTTTTCAGGGGAGTGCGAGGTTTGCGCAGGGGGGTGACGTCTGTGAGGCGGAGGGAGAGAGCCTGCAGTCAGCACTTGGAGCCCACCCCTGCCAAGGCCCACAGCCTCCCTGCCCTCTGGCCCTCGTGCTGAGCCATAGAATGCTTTGGGTAAAGTTTTGCTTAGCACTGGAGTTTTATTCCTGCAGACTGGGCTTAGCTTCAACAGCGCATGGTCACCCCACCTCCTTCGCTTACCCAAGCTTATCCATCTTTCACCTGTGCCCCTCAAAGGAGACTCCAGACCATGGTGTCTTCTCCTTGTCTTGACTTAGCCTATTCTGCAATGTTTCACCCTGTCAGGTCTGCCCTGCATCTGCCCTGGGAGAGGCAAGTACTCGTTTACTTTACTATCATTTATCCTCTTTGCTGACTTATCTTTTGGTTAAACTGTAAGCTTGAGGGCAGGGACCTCCAACGCATTCCATGCTTAGTAGAGCCCTGATACATGCTTGTGAATGAACACCTCCTAAGGGCCTCCATCTCCAACTCAACAGATGGTGAGTCCCTAGAATGGTCCTCATCTTTAAGGAGATGCCAGTTTGGGGGAAGAAGCACACAAGGACAGAGTTGCCAGGACCACCAGACACCATCAAAACACTTAAATGGGCCTCTGTAGGTGGCGATGGGGTGGGATGGGGGCTGGACCAGCTGGGCAGAGGCCTGGGGGTGTTGACTGTGAGCTCCTCGTGTGCCTGAGATGTAACATGAGCAAGTGCGTATTGTGGAGGCAGGACTGGCAGTGTCAGTCTGTGGAGAGTCTTGAACACCATGCCGGGAATTTGGATTTTATCGGGAAGGTAGCGTGGAGCCATGGGAAGCTTTGAGCAGTAGAGAGACATGATAACCTTCATATTTAGAAAGGTGAATCTTTCATAAGGAAGGAGGTGGATGGGAACAAGAGTTTGGGGGTAGGGAGACCAGGTAGGAGCCTAGAGGTGCCTAAAACAGAGGTAATAATAACTATATTGTCTCTTTCATATGGTTATCCAAGGAGATGGTACCAGGACCAGGATTTGAAAAGTTAAATTCTCAGGAAGTATCCGAGATAGGTCCTCTTGCATCCCCTTTCCTTGCAGGCAATAAGCTGCGGCAGGTGCAAGGAACTTCTCCAGGGCGAGCCAGGGCAGGGAGTCTGGCAGCCTCGAGTCCCTGGAAGGCGGTAGGTCGGCTTGCTCCCCCTCACCTCCCCACGGCTTGGTCTGTCACCTTCCTCGTGAGGCCTTCTTGACCTCCCTTTTTAAAAGATAGTCTTCCGATATTTCCTGTCCTCCTTCCCCATTTTTAAAAACATCAGCTCTTAGCATACTTTGTATTTTATATATTATATGTATTTTCCATCTCCTCCTATCCCTGCCTGAAATGAAGACTCTATGAAGATAAGGAATTTTTCTCTTCTTCTTCTTCTTCCTTTTTTTTTTTTTTTTGGTCACTGCTGAGTCCCAGGTGCTTCAGCAGGTATTTGTTGAGTGAATACATGCATTGCTCTTTGCTTCATCTCTTAAGCACATCCTTTCCGTCTTTGTTACAGGTCTCGTTTCCTGGCTTGAATGAGGGCTGGTTATATTCTGTCTCGATCGCTTTCCTCAGCTCTTCAAAAGCAGAGAATGGCATCCAGCCATAGACTGGTGCTCAGGAAGTGCTGGTATCATTGTTGAAAGGGAAAGCGTAGGAAATGTTGCGTCTCCTCAAAAGGAGAGTTTAAGCCTCAGACACATAGCACAGGCCCGTGGGGTGTGGGCTGGTGTTGCCCATCAGGGGCAGGAGCAGGCACCAGGGAACTTCTCAATCTTACCAGGTACGGTTTGAAGGTTCCAGCAGTCAGTGTACAGAGCTGTCCTCTGTCCCGTGGCCATGGACATGGCGACATTTTGTTCATTCCTCCTTCATGCATGATTTATTTATTGAGCACCTTCTGCTGGGGGCGTGAGGTGGGCTGGTTTTCTCAGAGGTGCATCATTTCTTGGGAGCCCCTCAAGGGGTCCCCCTGTCCAAGTCCCCATGTCTCTGCCTCCCTGATGTTCTCAGGGAGGACAGCATCAGGAAGGGTAGGTTTTTCTTGGTTTATGTTTCATACGTGAAGTTGACGAAGCCACCATGAGCTATGTGAAGAGCCTCCCTGCCTGCCCCTGTTCCTTCCTCCAGCCGGTCCTGCCCACCGCTGCGGGACAGAGCCTCCCAGCGTATTGTTGTCATCCTGTCACATCCCTGCCCGAGAACCCTCCGTGACTTCGGATCTAGACCACACTCTTCTCCAGACTTGCAAAGCCCCTGGGATTTGGGGCCACGTGGACTTCCCACTGCTAATCCTCACCGGTCCTCAGTGCCACATGGGCAGTTTCTGCCCTGGTCCTTGTGCACCTGCCTTCATTCCTGTCTTTGAACTTTTGCTCCTCCTCTCCCCTTCACCACTGAAACCCTCATCACTTCCTTCTGTTCCGTGATAGTTTACTCCTGTGGGGGCTTTGTCAAAGCTTGCCTGACCCCATGACGCTGTTATCTCTGACCGCTTGGCACTGATCGCTCCTCGAGCTCCCTTCATGTTGGCATTGGTAGCAAATCTAACTTGTTTTCTGGTTTGGTGGTTCTCAGGCTTACTCGGGTGGTGGAGCTCTTGGATGTCTGGTGTTCTCTGGGGACACGGGGGTCTACCGGTCTATTGAATTCCAGAGCATAAAGTAGGCACCATCTTACTTGCAGAAGATTACATTGTTTGTGATCATTAACGTGGGGCCCTGAAATTGTTGAAGTAAGTGGGATCGGTTATTTCCTTGTGGATCTGTCATATTAGTTTGTGCTTTGCTGATCCAGCAGGTTAGCATCAGGAATAGCTCTCAATGGTTTAACAAAATAGAATGGGAGGGGAAAAAACCAAAACCTTAAATTTGGAAACACTTTATCTCTTAAATTTTTCTTCTCCCGTAAATGAGGGAAACACTATCATTTTCTAGTCTACCAGGGAAAATACCTTTGTCCAGCATGTTCCATGGAAGTGGGTCAGACTGGCAACTCCATGAGGGCAGGGACTCTGGCTTTCTTACTTCCTGTTTTAGTCCAGTGTCTAACCTGGAACCTGGCACGTGTCAGGCACTCACAGAGTTGTTGAATGAATAAGAAAGTGAGTAACTGAATGAATGATTTGGAGAATCATTGCTCTTGGGGTTTTAGGTTTGTTGGTCCTATTTCCCTGGAGACCATGCTTCCTACTTCTAGAATTATCCTGGACCTTACAGTTGCTTAATACATTTTTATTGAATGATGAACGGGTGGGTGGATGGAGATCTTCCACAGCATTTAGCCCTTAGTGGTGGTGGTAAGGGCCATGCAACAGGGGTATAGTATCTGTTTGGTAACTGGTTGAAACTTGGAGGCTGAGGTGGACAAGGCAAAGCTGGACCTGAGCTTACCAAGGCTGTTCAGGGGTTGATTGCTGTCAGGATCCTGTAATTGAAGGAAAAACAGTCAGTGAGTAGAGTGAGGGAACCTCTCAGGCTGGGGCTAAGGACCCAGGGGAAGCTCTTGGTTCTCATTTGCATCCCCTTCTCTCTGCTGAATCTAAGCTGGGCTCAGTGATATCTCACTGGCTCAAAATATAAAATTCAGGGGCTCCTGGGTGGCTCAGTCATTAAGCGTCTGCCTTTGGCTCAGGTCATGATCCCAGGGTCCTGGGATCGAGCCCTGCATCGGGTTCTCTGCTCAGCAGGAAGCCTGCTTCTCCCTCTCCCACTCCCCCTGCTTGTGTTCCCTCTCTCACTGTCTCTCTCTCTCTCTGTCAAATAATAAAATACATACACACACACACACACACATATATATAAAATTCAGTTATGCATCAATATTACCTGGTATTACTAACTTACTAATTGTAACAACTAGTTAGCAATTGTGGAAATGTTAGGCTGCTGGGTTGTTGTATTGCTGAGTTTCTTAGAATGATTCTGCTCAGCTGTCTGTTTTGGTCAACCATTTGTCTACTTTGATGTCTTAGTTCTGTAAAAACTTAGACACTTTACAAAAGGGGATACTTCAGTGGCCAGTCAGTGCCAAAAGATGCTCAGTGTCATTGCTCATCAGGCAAATGCAAATTGACGACCACAATGAGATATCTCTGCGTAGACACCTGAATGGCTAAAATTTAAAAAACTGACATTACTAAGTGTTGATGAGGATGTGGAATATTGGAACTCTTATACACTGTTGTCAGGAGTATAAATTAGTACAGATACTTTGGGAAACGGCCTGGCTGAATCTGCTAAATCTAACTATGTGGCTATTCTAGGATTCTGTGACCCAGGAATTAGCCAGGAGAATTGAGTGCATGTGTCTAGTGAAATATCTGTACACAAATATTTGTAGTAACTGCATTCATAATAGCTAAAAATTGGAAAAACCCAAATGTCCATCACTGGTGGAGTAGATAAATTGTGGTATATTCATATGATGGAATATATTTTAACAATAGACAAATATAACCTAGGGCTAAAGTGCAATGACCTAATGGGATGACTCTCATAGACATAATAATGAAGGAAAGAAAGTAGACACAAAAGAGTAAACTCTGTCTGATTTCATATATATAGATTTTAAAAGGTAATGTTAATCTATGGCGATACAAGTCAGAATAGTGATTACCACTGGGGAGGTGGGGCAGTTATTGGAAGCAGCACAATGGAAACTTCTGGAATGTTGGAAAACTTATAGGTCTTGATCTAAGTGTTGGTTACATGGGAGTACATATGTTTAATATTCACTGGGGGGTACACTTTAGATTCGAGTACTTTATTGAATGTATGTTATCCTTAACAGAGCAAACAGAGACAAAACACTACCAGAGCACTATGGTACTTCGGCAGGTGTACTCTTAGGTCACCATGGACACACATACACAAACACAAGCCTCTGTTCTTCCAGTGACACCACTGCATGTGTGCACTCAGCACACACACAGCCACATAGGGTCACAAACAGGAGCCGTGCACACAAGGCTTACATACGAAGTCCATTCGCCCCCTTGCCTGCAAAGCAAAGGGTAAGGGGAGGGGACTGCCAAGGCTCATGCCTCACTCTCATGCCTCCCAGAAAGCTCTCTTCTCTTTGCTGCCTTTCCAGCTGCTACAGGAGCTGGAGTCCTGGGGCTGGGTGAACAGCAGGCCTGCCTGGGATCTGGGTCTCCATCCTGGGACTTGGCTGCCTGTGGTGCTGAGGTCATGATGGTGCCACTGGTAGGTGGAGGAGCTGCAGGACTCTGAACGTTTCTGCCTGGGAAGTTTTTGAGTCCCATTTGGGGGTGACAGGGCTTCTTCTAACCCCTGGGTGGGTGTCCCAGAAGGTCTGGTTGGTGGCAGCGGGGAGGGGGGTATCCCGGGGTGTTTGCTTCCATGGCTGAATGTGGCAGACATAGTCATTGGGAGAAGGAGCTCCTTCCTTTCCTCCCAAACTCTCTAATCCACTGGAGGGACGTGCCTGGCATTGGCCTTCAGTGTCATGAGGCCTTGGGCGGCTTGGGGATGTTCCAGAGACAGCGGGCCCTGGAGTCTCTGGAGGCTGAGTTGGAATATAGGTTCTGTGTCTTATTAACTGTGAGTCTTGGGTGTGAGAGAGTTAACCTGTCTGAGCTTCATGTTCTCCCTCTGTAAAGTGGGGAAGCTGGTACTTACTTCACAGTGCTACTGTGAGGTTTAAGTGAGCTATGTAGCAGGAGGGCCTGGCTCACACAGGCGAGCTCCCTTCCCTCCTGGGCCCCCTAGCATTTGCTGCAGAACTTGCTACTGGGCAGTTGTCCTTGTTTCTTGTGGCCTTTGAGCCCTCAGAGTTTTGCACTGGGCTGGGAAAGACCAGATAGATGCTATTAAACGGAATGGGACTCTGGGCTCTGCCCTGTGGATCATTCCTAGCCACCTGTCCTTTGCCGTCTCCAGGGCCTGGAGGGGGGACTGTTTCCAGGGTAAAGATGAGAACAAGTCCTACAACACTGCGTTGCAATGGCTGCCGAGTTAAGTAATAATATCAACAGTATTTAATCTACACACAGTCATCGTGTAAGAGTTTACAAAATTCTTTTGTCTGACTCAGATTCAAGGCTGAAAAGGATCCCAATTGTCTGATACCCAGTATGGTTAGCACCACGTAATTAAGTATTCAATGAACTATTTGACAAGGCCCTGCTCTAGGAGCTGTGGATTCAAAGACAAATAAGAAGTAAGTGCAGTAGGACGGGAGAAGTGCGCAGGCAGGCCAGGTCAGGCCCTGCCCTCACCTCTGATGGGCGGGGAGGGGGGGAAGGAGGGGAGGACAGGTGTGAGCAGATAAAGCTGGAGCGATGAGTGCCATGCAGAGTGAAGTGGGTGATGGGAACCAGTGCCTGGTGGATACTTAGAGCCAGAGGCCTAGGGAAGGGGTTAGGGTGGTTAGGGACAGCTCCTGGGCTGAGATCTGAATGCCAGGGGGGGAAGGAGCAAGCTTGGTGTTGGAGAGAGAATAAAGATCGGCAAGGACAAGAGGAAGGAGAAGGGGGCTGGTGGTGGGAAAAGATAACCGTGCTTGGAAGGTCAAAGCAGCAGGCCTCGTAAGCTGACTGGATGCTCTTAGGTCTTCAGGGAGCGGGTAGGAGGGTATTTGCCAAGATGTGAAGGCTGCAGGAGGGGCAGGTTGGAGGGGTGTCAGGAGCATCCACTGAGCGGCCCCTCCCCATCAATTCATTCTTTCTCACTGAGTCTGCCTGTGGTCACGTGCCTGCATTAGTTGAGGTAGGTAGGGCAAGTCTCTTGTTTATTATTAATTCAGCAAATATTGACTGTATGCCTTTGATGGGCCTGGCATTATGCTGGAGGCCAAGACACAAGAGGGAACAAAAGAGGCTTACAGTCTGCACTTTCTTGATTCCTCATCTGTAAACAGAAGTGACCTCAGTACCCCTTTAGCTAGTGTGTTTTCGATTGCGACCCACTGAATAGTGCTTATACAGAAAACATCCCACACCTGAAAACAGAGAAAATAAATCAAAACTACAAGCTAGAATGTCATAGACTGTGACTAATTGGTAATTAGGGCATCCCTCGTGTCTCCTATAGTACCTGGCATAGAGCGGGTATTTATTTATTTTAAAAAAGATTTATTTGAGAGAGAGCGTGAGAGAGCATGAGCATGAGTGGGGGGAGGGGCAAAGGGAAAAGGAGAAGCAGATTCCCCACCGAGCATGGAGCCTGACACAGGGCTCGATCCCAGGACCCTGAGATCATGACCTGAGCTGAAGTCAGACGCTTAACTAACTGAGCCACCCAGGTGCCCCTAGAGTGGGTATTTAATATTTGTTTTTTTTTTAAGATTTTATTTATTTATTCATGAGAGAGAGAGAGGCAGAGGGAGAAGCAGGCTCTCCACTGAGCAGGGAGCCTGATGTGGGACTCGATCCCAGGACCCTGGGATCATGACCTGAGCCGAAGGCAGACGCTTAACCATCTGAGCCACCCAGGCGCCCTTAATATTTGTTGAGTGAAAGAATTAAGGAAAATGTCTTGGTTGGTCAGCCTTGAAGAAGCTGACTCTGGTACATTCACACGTTGGAATATTATGCTGCAATCAAAACAAATGAACTATGGCACCGTAAAATCACATGGATGGGGCATTAGTAATTTAACATTAAGGTAAAAAGTAAATCCCCAAAAGATTACATGTAACACAGAATCTTTTTCATAAGGAAGCAAGGGTATGATAAACATGGGGTTTGGGTTGAGGTTTACTTTCCAGGGGGCTTCTAGCACATTTCTTGGCCTGGCAAAGACGTAGAATCGATATTTGTTGAATTCTTAAACATAAGAGACTTGCCCAGCTACCTCAGCAGGGGGAGGGAATATAGGTGTGAGGGCAGGGGATCTCCTGGTTAGATGCAGCATTTGTTTGGGGTGGTGAATTATGGGGGCTTACTACATTGTTAAAGCCATCTAACTAGCTGGAGTTACAAGGGGGCCCCGTGTCGGCCAACGGTGGAAAATGTCATGGATCCAGGATTATGGTTCATCCGGTGGTGTGCACCTGAGTTTCAGTCTCCCGGCCGTGCTGAGGGGTCCAAGGAGTCAAGCTCCTATCCTCCCATCCTCCTGTGCTCTACTCTTTCACGCTGACAGAGTTTTTCCATTCAGTGGCCTGCTCCTTGGCTTTCTTGAAGCCTTTCTGACAAATATCTCCAACACAGCGAGATCAGAGATGATGGGTTGCCAAACTTCTGGGAAGGGGAGCTGCAGAAGGTCACAAGCCTTCAGGGTAATGGGCAGGGAGGTGGGCACATTGAGGTTTATGAGCAGCGACTGGGGAATATCAATCAAGGGGAATGTCAATTACCTTCCTGAGCAGGGTGGAGAAGGAAATGCATAGCAGCTGTGTTGCCTTTCGGCCCAGAATCCATCCTGAGTCGGGGGTGGGAAGGGGGGGGAGAGATGGGGCTGAGAGATGAGGTAAGAATCTTACCAGGTAAGATTCAGGAACCTGGCCATCCCCTATCCCTGGGTGAGTCTATGCCATGATCACAGGATGCAAAGCCGAAATGGTCTCTGGGGACCATTCGAGGCAACTCCCTAGTTTCCTAGACCAGGGAAATGTCTAGCCCTGGAGTTGGTGGAGGGAAGGTGCTTGAGAGGCCATGAAACACTTACTGTGCTGCCTTCTGCTTTGTTGGAGGTGTCTGTTTATCCCCAACTTGAACTTAGCCCTTGGCCACAGTTGCCACAGCCCAGGCCCAGCCCAGGCCCAGCAAAGGCACCAGCCTTTCCTGTGTTATTGGTTTGCTGACTGGGTCAGGCCTGTCTGCTGTGTTGATTCAGTCTGCTCTGGGGCTCTGACTCATGGGCCCAGCCCAACCAGTGTCTGACCTAGGGGTTCATCTGGGAAGGAAGCTCCTGGATTACAATGGGAGGGCAGGAATGCCTGGGCCCCCAGAGCCCAGAAGGGCCCAGCTAGAGGAGGTGGGGGTGGGGTGTGGGAGAGGAAGTTAGAAGGTGGGTGTTAGAAGGCTGAAAATCACCTATTGATTGCCTGGTTCGCTCAGAGAATCATCTTTCCCTGCTTTTCAGTCAAAGTTCCTGGTCACAGAAAGACGTTAATCCAAGACCATGTGTAGAGGCAGAACAATTAACTACTGCATTTGGGGATTAGTACAGGGCTTACAATATCTTGCATAAATGCTGTCCCATTTAATCTTCAGAACCACCCTGAGAAATTATCCCCATTTTCCAGAAGAGAAGACCAAGCCTCCTGTAGATTAAGTGGCCTCAGAGCAAGTCAGGAGCAGATCCAGCTCTTGGGGGGCCAGGGTTTTGGACTCCGTGGACTATTGTTTTCATCCCCTCCTCGCCTCCTCCCCATTGATATGCAGGGATTATCCCCAGCCCTCCCCAGCTCCCCAGGCAAACCCATCTCTACTTGGTTCCTGACTCTGCCAAGTCTTCCATCAGCAAGGGTAAGTAGTCCTCCCTCCCAGAGACTGTCTGAGGAAGGGCCTACAGCAGTGCTGGGCCTAGCAGGGGCTTCATTGTTATTAGCATCCCTTCTTCCTCCCTCTTCAATTAGGTCTGCACGTTTCTCATTTCTTCCTCCTCCTTCATTTACCCTCAGTCTCTGGTGTTTCAGATTTTGGAGAATCCCGGTTGGGTTTAGCACAGCTTCTAGCTCAGAGGTGATGAACCCAGGCACCAGGCAGCTCTTATTTTTAAATGAGGATGAAGATTAAGTGTGCTGCAGAGAAGACACAAAAGAATCATCCTGGGGAGTGTAAGTTCTCATATTACCTTGTCTTTTGACTTGCGGGGTGCCTTTGGGCACACGCCTCAACCTCTCTGAACTTCAAGGTCCCTTGGGTAATTAGAAACTCTCAGAGATGGTAAAGCAGATAAGAGAGTTAATAACCCCACACTGAAACAGGCAGGTGCTCCACCAGGCTAGTAATGAGGCAAAGAAGAGGTGGCAGCTCACAAGAGGCCAACGGAACAGAAAGCCCGGCCAGCTCTTTCGTCTGCTTTCCTTGCCACGCAGCCTGCCCCTGGGCCTTGTTTTTCTCTTCCTCTCTGCATTGCTGGCTCTGAGCTTCCTTGTTCTGGAAAGAAGTCAGTAGAGGCAGAGCTCGGATGATTGGGGTGCAGAGGAAGCGAGAAAAGCAGGGGCTCACAGTAAGGGGACTTTCTGGCTCTGCTCTGGTGTGCGGGGCAGTTTCAGGCTCCTCTGGGGGCTTCTTGTGGTCCCTCAGGGAAAACCTAGAGGCAGAGATGCTACTGTTGCTAGGTGATGGGATAAACTGGTCCTTTGTGGCTCTGGCAGGTGGCAGCTAGGTTGCCTAGGCCAGGGACACAGCCAGGGGGAAACCCAGGGGAGTGGGTGGGGAAAGTTCTCTGGTGAGCCAGGAGCAAGGCTCGGCCACTGGCTGGCTCAGGTGCTCAGGGGCTGCTCTGAGGGTGCCTCCCACTGCTCTCTGACCCTGAACCTGCATTCCACTCCCCGACCCAACAGCAGGCGGCTGTGAGCTCTCCACCTGCAGCGGGGGATAGGGCAGTTTGATGCCTTTATCAGGCTGGGGCAAGTACCCTCTGTCTTGGGTGCTTCAGCCATGACAGGTAAGGTGAGGAGAGGGGCATGAGGGCTGGGTGGTTGTGAGTCAGCAGAGGGGAAGGTACAAGTTCCCCCAAGATGGGCCTGGCTGTGATGCAGTAGCTCTGAGTGCATGGAAAGTTCTCGGAGATGGCAAATCATGCTGGCTCTCAAGGACGCTCTTGAATGATTAGCCTGTCTCCAGACAGGTCCAGGCCACTCACAGGTGGGTGCCCCAGCTCTCACATGCTGGGGTCTCAGTGAACATTCTCCCTGCTCCGCCTTGCGCGAGGCGGCCGTACAGCAGCACATTTTCCTTCAGGACTGACCTCCTCCTGGACTGCTGCATTAGAAACCACTGGGTCTTGTTCTGAGCCACGTAGGTGCTGACCTGTTGGCAATTTGAGCTGAGCACCTTGACCCCCATCGCAGCACAAAGTGGCTCCAGGGCAGAGCCTGGGGCAGCCGGGAGGTGTCAGGTGGCCTGCCATTGTCCCGCTGCCAGCCTGCTGTTCGGCTGCCCTGCCCTCTGTTAAGGATCAGCCTTTGTGTCTAGGCCCACCTCTCCACTCCAGGCAGGGCCACGGGAGAGGGCGCTGGTGTAACTGTTCCTCTTTCGCAAATGGGGAAACTGAGGCACAGAGTCGCCATGCTCTCTGGCCCCAGGTCACATGGCGAGACCACGTGAAGGGCAGGCGTGAGGTATTAGTACATGGCCGGGGGGTTGAGTTGAACTTGCCTCCGGGTGGCATTGCGGTTAACTGTAGCTCATACAGATCCCGCAGACGTCCTTCTCTCTGTGCTTGGAGGAACCTGCCGGTTTTCTGCAGCCTGAGCTCTCCGCAGTTCTACTTCACTCAGCTTTCTTTCTGCCCTAGGGTGGTGAGACGATGCAGCCCCCTCCCTCCTAGGAGGGTCTGTTGGAAAGAAAGATGCTCCGACCTTTGTGCAGCTGAGGGTGGTATGTGGGCAGTGGCTGAAGGGGACACGAGAGAGCCATTGGGAGTCTGGCCACTTGGACCGACGGCGACCTGTAGGGGTTTGCCTGACAGGGACTCTGGGGGGTTTGCCTTTAGGAGGCGCTGATGGATCTTACAGCTTGGGGGTGGGGAGGCAATCTCTAAACACTGCAGTTTACTTGATTGAGCTAAAGAGCTGCCATCCAAGCGTGGTCTGATGTTTATAAAAGAATCCCACAGAGTTTGTCCTGCCTCATGCTCTCTTTTGCTTGCTCTGAATTGTCCTTTAAACTTTGAGGAGGGAGGTGGTGCGGAAGGAAGAGGGGCTCTGGTGTTCTGAAGTTGAACTCTACAATTTACCTGCTGAGCAACCATGAGCAAATCACTTAACATCTCTGGGACCCAGTTTCTGCCTTTGGAAGCGGGTGTGACAAGTCCAGGATAAAACCAGAGAGTGCGAAAGGTTCTGGGAGGGGCTCCAGCTGCCAGTGACAACGCACATTTTCAAGGCCACAGGAACCCTGTCTGGTCCTCTCCTGATTTTACAGGCTTGTTCATGGTCCCCTTGGTTGGTCTTTGCCGTTGGAGGGGTCTCAGCTGCTTTGGTCAGATGAGGGTTGCCCTGTCCCTGTTTGTGCTGAGCTCTGTGTCAGGAGCTCTGGCCTGAATCCAGCTCTGCTCCTTACGAGCCGTGTGTTTCTGGTGGCAAGTGACTTAGTTTCCTCATCTGTAAAACGGGTTGAGTGTGATCTGCCTCCTGGGGTTGTGGGTGTGGATGATCTAGATGACGCAGGCGGCGCACCTGACTGGTGCTTGGCATATAGAGGAGTTGAATACTTGAACATTCACGCCTTCAGCTCCAGTTACCCTGCAGGCTTGGGGAGCAGAGCTGCACACGGCGTTCGAGGAGGGTGTGCGTGGCAGTGCCGCTCAAGGGCAGGACTGACTGTTCTCACTTGTTCCGGATGCTCCTGGGGAAGCAGCCTCTGGGGGGCCGGCTTGGCTGCCGCAGCAAAGATCCGCCATCTCCTGGCAAGCATCTGCAGTGACTTCCGGGTCTCCTGTGAACTCCAAACTCGGGGTTCCCATAGGAGTGCTGCTGCCATGCCCAGTGGCTCTAGCGCTTGCTGGGCACATCACTGAAGCTCCCTTTGCCCGCTTTCCTGCCCACTCAGGAACTCCATGGGGGCTGTGCCAGTTCTTCCCCTCCGGGCTGTGGTTGGCTGGGGGAGGCTGTGGATGGAGCGCAGGCCTTAGACCAGGTGTTCAACCACCGGGAGCCTCGAGTTCCTGTGTGTGTGTGTGTGTGTGTGTGTGTGTGACAGACAGATTGATTCTGAGGCTTCTTAATGAGACCAGAATATGCATAGCCTCTAGCACATTGCCTGGTATACAGTAAGAATGCACTAAATGCCAATGATAAAAATCACAACAACAACAATAATAAGACTATTGTATCCATTTGGTGAAGCCCTGTTCTGGGGGCTGGTTATATAGCCAGTGAATGAAAAAGGCAAAGTCCTTGTGCCCATGAAGCATATATGCTATTATTTTTTAGTAGTAATTAGTAACTATTACTATAGAATCTAGTAAGTGCTTGGCTTAGCACACATTCAAGAATCCTCTGTTATCCGTGGGAAGAGCCTGGCAGAGGTCCTCGCACACCCCCACCAGGCATGCACAAATGGCCATTGCTGTGATTTCCTGGGGCCTGCGGGCCTGCCCACAGGAGGGAATTGGGCCCTGGAGTGCACTGGGCAGAGAGGGGTTCTGAGATGATGTCACGTGACCTCTGCAACCTCTCTACGAACACAGAGAAGGCTGCAGGCCAGAGAAGCAAAGACCTTTGGTAGCACAAATGTGGTCCTTTAAAATGGGTAGAGCCGTCTCAAGGAAGCGGCAAAGGGGATGTTCAGGATCAGTGGGGGACATTACAGAAAGACCTCTCTCTCTCTCTCTCAGCGAAGTGAAGGTCATCTAAGCAACAGAAGGTGTGTGAGTAGAAGCTGGATGGTGTAGATGTCCACAGTAGACCAGGGCAAGGCCATAGAAGGGCTCTCTGGCATGCCGGGGGACTCTCTGGAGACCCTTGAGGTTGTTGCAAGGGCAGGGAGGCAGGGCAGGAGAGGGTAGGGGGTCCCAGGATGTTTTCCACGTGAGGGTTCTATGTTAGATTTTGGTTGGCCTTGGGCTCTGAGGCTAAAACAGATTTGGGGAAAACACTGACCTCTACTTTGAGGAGACCTCTAAGGTCCTTTCCTGAGGGCCTGTGACTTGGAAGAGCTTGTTAGCCTGGAGCTTCTGTTGCCCCCTCCCACAGAGGAGACTAGTCCTAGGCCTGATTTAGTTTTAATTTCCTCTCTCCAAATCTGTTTTCTATCCTTAATGATTTCATGGCAACTTGGGTTGTTTTTCTAAGCAGCACTGGGTATGAAGCTTCCTCTTAGTCTTCTTGAGAAAAGTCTAAGTTAATTCTGCCCACTAGTTTCCCTTGTCTGTGTGTTCACTTCCTCCTCGTGACCTTTGGTAGAGTAGTGAGGGATGAAGTCTCCTGGCAGAAAGGACATCATCTTTCCTCCACTTGGGCCATGTCAGCTGATACATTCTTCACTCAACACACACTTTATATTATAAAGTAGACCAGCTTCTAGGTAGGGAGGTGATTCTGCAGTTACTAGTGCAAGTTCAAGTTCAGGGTCTAGTCTCCAGTCCAGGTCTATGGAGTCACATCTTGGAGGAGGAGGAGGGCATAATGGAAACTCTGGGCACTTGATATTGAAGTCCCAGAGCTTAGAGATCCTCCGTGACTCTTCTTGGCAGAGTGACCCTTTCAAGTCCTCAACTACTTGAGCCTTGGGATTTCCTCGTCTGTAGAATGAGATCACGATGTCTCCGAGAGTTGATGTAAGATTCAGGGAGATTTGTGCTTCTCAGGCTGCAAAATGCTGCACTTGCTGCTTTCAGGTAGGGACGAGATGTTTCTGTTGTCCTTCTCTTTAGACCACCAGGGAGTCCTACTCACCAAGAGAGGTGCTCCCGACAGCCTGGCTGTGCCCTCCTCCCTGGCGATCAGAGATGTGATAATGAACGAAGGCCCCAGTGTCAGGGTGGGAATGGGACAGAAGTGAGGAGGGGTGACCTCAGCTGCATTACCCTCTTCATGTCGACATCCGTGGGTGATCACGTGGCCTGCTCTGGCCAGGGCGGGGGAAGCGCTTTACCCTGCCTCTCTTCCGTCTGTGGAGTATACGGAACTGAGACCTTTGTGCGTATTCTTCTCTGAATCTTAAGGCGTCTTGCCAATGCCTGGCATGTAGTTTATGCTTAGGGAACACATGCTGAACGAATGAGTGAATGCCTATTATAAAAAAGAAATTGAGACCACAGGAAATGCCCGAAGCTGTGGTGGGCTCGGTCAGACCCATGTGCAGGACATGTCATGATAGGAGACTGCTGCCACACCGGACAGGTGCCTCCCGTCTCTCACCCTCTCCCTCAAGCATTCCATTCGCTTGCTACCCTATGAGAGTTTCTGCTTGCATGTGGATTATGCCGGGGAACTGGAAGCTGCTTTGGGAGGGAGTGGTAGGGGAAGGGTGTTGTGGTTTTGAGCCTTGTTTACAAATTTCTTTGCTGCAGTTGTGATAGAGCTGCAGGCTGGGAGGTGGAGGGAAGCACGTCGCAGGGGGATTGCCACATTGGTTCTGCTCAGACTTTCTCTCCACTCCCTGGGGTTTCCAGGCAGGCTGGGGCCTGTCCCTCCCTCACCCCACCTTGGTAACACCTCTGCTAGAATCTGGCATCTTTAGCAGTCAGACTTAGCTAACTTTTTTATCAGTGTCCGATAAATCGGCTGGTTATGGGAATTCAGTCTTTCGTCATTTAGTTGTCATTCACTCACAAACATTTATCCTCTGCTTGCTGTGTGCCAGGCCCTGTGTTAGGTTTGGGGCCAACAGGTGGAAAAGACCCGGCCCTCAAGGAGCTCACCATCTGTCGGCAACAGGTTTGAACAGATGAACGCATTTTAGGTTATGGGGGCGTTCACTGTCCTGGGGAATCACTGCATGGGAATTTGAGGGGCTTTACTGAGTAGATGTTTTCATCTGAGCAAGAGGGAAGGCTGGCAGAAGCTGCTGGGAACTCTGAAATGCAGATTCTCAGGCCTGAGAGTGTCTGTCTCCTGCCTCCCCAGGTTCGAAAGTTTGTTCAGAGTTCCTGAGTCCTATTTTTCGTCTCTTTCCCCGTCTTCCCCCTTCCTACAGCCCTTCCCCTCCCACCCCCCTTGGAATCAGCTCCTCTTAGGTTGTGTCAAAGAACCAGGCTAGGGAGTGCAGGGTGGTGGTTGCCCGTGACTGCTGGCCTTCGCAGCCACGCACAAGGAAGGCTGGAGGGAGAGAGGCCGGGGGCGTGGAGGAGACCTGAGTTCTAGACACTTCCCCCTGTCAGGAGCCAGGCCAGAACTCTACCCAAAGGCTGCGGGCGAAGAGCCCTGGGAGGTGGAAGGGGGCTGGGAGATGTGTTTCCACATTTGCGCCTGCTGTTGGCTCTGCCCCAATGGCCCCTTCTCCCCACCCGCCAAGCTCCTGTGCGGCCCAGGCTCCCCTGCCCCTGACCCACGTCCCTGCCCGAGCTCTTTCAGCTCCCAGCGCATCAGCACACCACGTGTGTCTGTCGTTAGCTAACTGTGAGTTTGTGTGACTGTTCCTTCCCTCCCTCCACCCCCGCTGCACTCTGAGCTCTGGGACGGCAGGACCCACGTCTGCTTTCTCTTTCCAGCAAGGCTAGAGCCAGCACAGAGGAGGCCCGCCGCCCATTTTGTGGAATGAATGAATGCAGCTGGATGCCTGCTGTCCTGTCTGGTGGGGAAGGGTGGCCTGTACCAACTTTCGGATGTGGCTTGGCTGGGAGTGTGAGCCTCCCCGGCAGCCGCTGGGGCACCTTCCCTGTCCCGGCCCCCTGAGCTCCATGGCTCAGCGGGGACCCTGAACCCAAGCTCCATGTCGGGGCCTGGATGACTGCCCTGGGGGATCCAGCCCTCAGCTGTGTTCTCCTCTGCCACCTGTGCCTGTTGCTCCAGCCACAGCGCCTCCTGCCCCCCTCCCCGCCCCCGCCCCGTGTCACTCTTACTGTTCACATGCTGGTCCCTCTGCCTGGAATACCCTTCCCGCTGTCTCTGTCCAGAGAGCGCCTGCTCATCCTTCAAGGTCCAGTGCAAATACTCTTCTGAAACAGCTTCCTGACTACTCTCGAGAGAATTCCCTGCCTTCTCTGCTCTAGGGGTACCTTGTAGTCACCCTGGTATTGGACTTGCCACATTCTCTCACTCTCCTTTGTTTAAGGAGCTGTCCTTCCTCCGGATTTTGGGAAGCTGCAGGGCAGATGTAGGCATTGTACCCTTTAGCCCCCCTTCCTGCCATCTGGAGGCTGGCCAATTATAGGGGCTGATTCAGTGGTTAGGTGGATGGAGCCACTTTGCGGGTCACAGCATCAGGCCCCTCACCCAGGTAGTGAGGGGACTGTGGGAGCAGGCAGGGGCCTAGCCCTTCCTTGCCCATCTTGCCCTCTAGGGTCTTTCCAGAGCCCAGTGGGCTGCCGACTCAGCCTCTCTGAGGTGGGCCTGTCTGTGCTCCCAGACCCAGGCGGGCCTGCTGACCTGCCACGTTCCTGAGCCCCAGCCAAGCCTAGCAAACCCTGTGGGCTGAAGCAGTTGGCAAGGAGAGGCGGAGAGGGTAAGGAGGGCCTGCTTCCTCTGGAGCAGCTGGGTCGGAACCGACCTCAGGTGTTTAACACGCTGCTCTGGTGGCTCCTGGTATGTTTGGGGCCTCGTGCACAGTAAGGAGTCAAGACCAGGATGGGGAGGCTTCCCTCCAGGGCTCAGCTGCAGCTGAGATAACCAGGGACACATTCCCCTTGGGGACAGAGCTCGGGCTCAGACCTCTGCCCAGGGCCTTCCTCAGCTCCTGCTCTCATTGGGCCCACCCAGTCCTGCCCAGTTCTCAAGGGAGAACCACTGCTGTGAGGTAGCAACCCCGCAGAACCGGAATCTGTCCAGGGTGGGGGCTGGCAGGGGTGAGAGGAGGCAGGGAGGGGCAGGGGAAGGGAGGGCCGGGCCTGGGCCTGAGTTGTTTCACTGCTCCCCAGGGCTGGGAGCTGTGGTTGTCCCAGCCTCATTAGAGGAAATGACTGGGTTATTAGGCACAGGTGGTTTAATGGCTAGCTCAGGGGCCAGAAGCTCCCTGGTCCTACCCAGGATCCTGGCCATGCTGCTGCCTTGCCTTTGGGGCCTCAGGCCTGGCCCCCCAGCACAGTGTGCCCACCTGCCCTGCCTCCTTCCCTGGCTGGTGAAGCTCCGTGTTGGCCTTGCCACCCACATGTTATTTCCTGGACTGGATTCCTCTTGAGTCCCATGTCTTTAATTCTGTGTGGGGCTTCACTGTTCACACAGCTATTCATGTTCTTAGTCCATTCTTTCTGCCAACTGTGTGCGTGCACAGGGGTGCAAAGTCCCGGGAATAATATGCTCCTGAGGGAGCTGGCCATTTGATCTTCTGATTCTATAGTTTGTGCTCCCGTTAACTGCCTTAGAAACTACCTCGTCCTACATCACCCCCTCAAGAGACACCCAGGCCTCCTCAGTGCCACTAACAAGCAGCTCACAGCGGGGCAGGCAGGCACTGCTTTCTCTTCTCTCGTGAGAGTGCAGCAGGATGGAGCTTCTCTGCACGCGGGCTCAGCTTCTAGGTGCTTCCTTGGATGGGGCTGGGGGAAGCTGGCGCTTTGGTCCTGGCTGAATTATAGAGTAGAGCAGGCAAGCCCTTCCCCTTCCTGACCCTCAGCTGCCCCAGCACTGGGGCTAGAGTTTTGCCATACTTTTCAGAGGAGCGTCATGGGAAGAGCTCGGGCTAGGAGTCAGGAGACTGCCACGTGTGGGGCCTCAGCCCGTCACCTCTGTTCCCCTTGGATGGAAGCTTCCCCTACCTTCCCCTTCCCTCCCCTTCATTGTTGTGTTGGGTTTCTGGCAGCTGCAGCACCTTCACCAGGAATCAGAAAAGGAGGATTCCCCGAGTTCCACCTCAGACCCAGCTATTGTTTCTTCCCCTCCCTGGCCTCAGTTGTCCTCGAAAGATGGGATTGAGTCTCTTTGTCCCAAGACAGTGAAGAAGCTCTAGGTGTTCAGAGGAGGAGGAGAGAGGGCAGGGCCCAGAAAGAGACCAGCCGGTCCCCACAGACACCTTGGATTGTTTTGAGGCAGCTGTCCATTGTTTGCTTTAAGAAGAAAAGGAGTCGGTTTCCCAGGGAGGTGGCAGAGGGCCGTCATAACAGCCCCTCGCCCTTGGCAAAATAGTGCCAGCCTCCAGCCGGCAGACTAGGAGACTGTGGACAGAAGAACAGGCAAGATTTAGGAGGGGGATAGTCAGAGAGGGGAGGCCTGGCCTCTGTGTCCCCAGCTTCCTTGGCACTGGTGCAGGGGCTGTTGGCCCAGGGGGGTAGAGGAGGGCAGAGGAGTACTGAGACTTGTAAGAGCCGGAATGTGAGGGTGATGCATTGTGACCTCTTTTTTAATTGGGAAGGTGTCACAAAATTCTCAGGCTATTGGAAGGGCCCTTTATGGGGAGACCTGCCATCCCCCAGAATTCAGAGCAGAAGGCCCCCACACTCACCATGCTGGCTCTGCGATCTTCCAGATTTTTCTACGGGCTGGAGCTGAGGGCGGCGGCCCGTCAGAAGGTGGGCCTCCTTGGATCAGGCCCTGGCTGGCCAGCAGGTCAGAGGCCCCTGGGCAACACGGACCGGCAGAGACCTAAGTGCAGGGCAGGCCTTGGTCCTGCATGTCCGGCATCCCTCTCTCCTTAGCACCCTGGTCGCCTCCACTGCTGTATTCCAGGAGTGATTTGGGGACTGTGGGGCCAGTTGATTAAAACAACCGCACGGGTGAAGTTGCCAAACTGGAATGATTATGTGTCTTGTAATCTGACACCTGTCCGAGGGGCTGGCACACACCTGGAGTCATTCATGGCCCTTTGGCCTCAGAACAGGGGACACGCCTAAGGTGTTGCAAAAGCAGCCTTCCCACCTGAATGACTTCTACCCAGCCAGAGATGTCAGGAGGCTCTCTCTTTCTCTCCTCGCTGCGGGACTTTGCAGTGTGTGGGTGCTTCTGATTGGGGTTGTGGGAAGGTGCTCCGTAGAACCGGTTTGTTGCTATGTGGGGGGCCACAGGATGGGAAAGCTCACAGAGCGGTTTCTGCCCTTGAGAAAATGAGCTACATGCCCTTACCTGGCCCCCAGGTGTAGAGCTGGCCTGTGAGGGGCTCATGCACAGCGCACCTGCCAGCATCCCTTCCGAGTGTTTCTTGCCTGTCCTTCTTGGTGCTTACAGATTTGAATATCTTGGCCTGAGTTGCCCCCTGGTCAGGGGATGGACAGGGTGACATCTTGAACCACAGAACCAGAGAGCTGGAAGGAACCCGTGTAGCTGTCTTCTCCCATTCCTTCATGTTGTGGGCGAGGAAACGAAATTTCAGGGAGGCAAAGCCACGTACCCAAGATCACACAGTACGTTCGTGTCAGATTCCGAACAAATCCAGATCTTCAGTTCCTTGGCTTTGAAGCCCTTCTGGAGACCAGCCTGGGGTAGACGTGTGCCTTGGCCCCTTTGTGCCTGCCATCTCTTTAATTCCCGCGCAACTGTGTGAGGAAACATTTTGTTCCCATTGGACAGTTGAGGAAATCAGAGCTCATGGACATGAAGTGACTGGCCCCTAAATCTTTAATACCGAGTTTTTGGCAGAGTTGGGACTTGACTCTGGTTCTCCATGTGCACGGGCGAATGCAGTACAGGTGTCTAAAGCCCCAGGTCTATGGTCTGGGGAAACATGGCCCATGGAAGACTGTAGTGGTGTCTGAGCAGAAGGGGTACAGATTTAACTGATGGTTGGCCCTGTCTCAGCTACTCAGTATAGTGTGGTCTTGGACTTGTCTCTGAGCAGCAGAGACCCGAGGTGGGTCTGGAGGCTCTCTTGAGCCAACATGGCAGTGGTTTTTAGAACTGGAAGTCTGGGACAGAGCAGGTGAGTTCGGGGGACAGGCTGCAAAGACCTGGGCAGGTGCCTCCCTTTTAAGGAGGACTCTCCCAGTCAGACAGTGAGAGGCCAGTGGGCCACCCTGCACCGGCCTTTCCCTAGCCTGGGTTCCTCTCTGTGCCCCAGGTTTGAATTTCCTTGCTGGGCGCTCAGGTGATGAACCAGGAAAGAGAGGTAGCTGTGTCCACAAGAGCGCTGCTGGGCGTGCCATGTTGGAGGGGTGATACCTCAACCCTTCTGGCTCCGCCCTGGACCCCGCTCCTAGGTGGGTCTGGGAGCTCGGGGAGAGGCAGGGGTTGCTGCGGTGTCTGTGGCAGAGGCTGCAGAATCTACAGGTGGAGGCACAGAGGACCCACACCTCCCAGGGGCCAGGTGCAAACTACTGCTGGGCCCCCCATTCACCCAGAGGCAGCCTTAGCTCCCCACCCCACCTCCTCCTGTCCCCCCTCTGGCCACTCTCGCTCTCTTCCACCCATCTCTTTAGAGTCCCATCCTGGTTCCCCTCCCCACTTCCTTTTGCTTTCCTCTGATCTCTTCCTCTCTCTTTCTCTTCCTTTCCCTCTCATTTCCAGCATATGGGTCAAGGCCAGAGGGAGACACTTTTGCCATGAAGCTAATGCAGCCTGAGCTGTAGACGTCCCCCTGCCACCCCCAGCTGCCGTCTCCCTTGCATAGCCTGTCCAAGGCCAGGAAGGGTCCTAGTGATTTGTCCACGTGGACATATGTTATTGGAAATTGTGCAGCAGTTTTTTGGTATGCTCAGGCCTCACAAAAACTGGCTCTCCCTCGGTCAAGAGCACAGGCTCCAGGAGCCTGGATTCCTGTGTCCTCATCCCAACCACTGATTGGGTGACTGGCCATTTTAGTCAATCCTCCTGAGCTTTGTGTTCCTCCTCTGTGAAATGCAGATGATGATAGTACTGACCTCACAAGGTTGTTAGGAGGTTTGAATGAGATAATCTCCATCTGGCACCTAAAAAAACACAAAAGCTTCGTGAATGGAGCCGTTATCCTTATTTGTTTCACAGAATATGTATTTGTGGAGCTCCTGCGAGAGCCGGCTCTTATGCTAGGTGCCAGGGATTCAGAGATGAGAGACACGGGCCGAGCACACACCTCTGGGAGGGGGTACGACGTATCCATCAATCACATCGAGTTCCACAGTGTCCTAGTGGAGGTAGAGAGAAGACTCTTGGGGGGTTCAGAGATCCTTTTTCATCATTTATTGCCCTCCCCTTAATTTCCTTCTTTCCTCTTCTTCCCTCTGCCTTCATTTTCCCCCAGGACATTTTACTTAGGTCATTTTTAGGACAGTGTATTAATTTCCAGTTGTTTTGATCGTACACGTGATGTTGGTATCAGCACCCATCTGCTCCTCCACCCAATAATTAATTTTCTGTGGTGTTAAAGGCACGGTGGTGGGATGCCTGGGTGGCTCAGTTGGTTAAGCACCTGCCTTTGGCTCAGGTCATGATCTTAGGGTCCTGGCATCGAGCCCTGCCTAGGGCTCCCTGCTCCATGGGGAGTTTGCTTCTCCCTCTCCCTCAGTCCTCCCCTCCCCCCGTTCGCTCTTTCTCTTTCTCTCTTGCTCTCAAATAAATAAATAAATAAAATCTTAGAAAAAAATAAAGGCACTGTGGTTGGAAAAAATAAATAGCTTGTATGTTAGGGAGCCCAGTCGGCCCACATACGGCATTTCTCCTATGAAAGCAGGAGCTTCTGAGGGCAGCAAGCCTTCTAGATCCTTCCTGCTCCAGGTGTGTCTTTGGAGCTCCCAGCATTCATGTGTCACCTTGAGCTTGTTAGAAATGCAAGATCTCAGCACCACCTTTGCCCCGACAGACCTACCGAATCAGAATCTGTATTACAAGATCCCTGGGTGATTCGTATATACCTCAGAGTTTCAGAAATGCGGTTCTAGATCTCTTCCCACACTTAGGAGTGGGTGGAGGCTGTTATTTCTGGAGTGAGCTGAATTTAGAGACTGGAGTTTGCCATAGATGAACCTTTAGGGTTCCTTCCAGCCAGCAGAGTCTATGGTTCTTTCCTCTGAGCCCAAGTAATTTGAGCTCAGTTTCAGTGATAGACCCTTCTGTTGGGGCCCCTCCCGGGAAGTTCCAAGGAGAAGGACCCGGACGGTGGGCATGTGCCAGCAACAGCCTGTACCATCCAAGCCAAAGGCTCTGAAATGCAGCGTGTAGGGAATGCAGTGTGCATCTGTCGGGACAGAAGGGGCGCCTTAGCTCACTGTGAGGTGTGCAAGCGTAGCTCTCTGTTGATTCGCTAACTTTCTGGAGAGGATTTTCACTGCTAACCAACCCTTCTCCCAAGACATGGTTTCGGCCCAGAAGCTGTGGAATTAAGCCTCACCTGTCTGCACCAGGGGGGACCTGGGGATGTTGAGAAAGCCTGATCCTGGCGATCTCTGTCAGGTGGGAGCTGACCTTCCTTTAGTGGCCTTTGCTGGGGCGAATTCCACTCAGGCTGGGAGTGTGGGGGTGGGGGCAGTTAGGCATATCTGACAGAAGGACAGGGCACTTTTGCTTCAATAGGCCACAGAAGTGAAACCTTGCTGACACATCTAATGGGTTCCTGCGTGCCAGGCTTTTGTGTCTCTGCAAAGACATGCATTACCTCAGTTAGAACTCAGGGCCACCCTAGGATGTGAGTGCTGCTATTACCTCCATTTACAGAGGGGGAAACTGAGGCTCAGAGCGTGCTGGGCCCCAGGTTTGTGTAACCTAAGACTCCCGGGCCTTTTCCACTTCATGGCGTGTGGGTGCATCGTGCAGGGAGAGGGTCCACAGTGGCCTCTGAGTCCTCCAGAGACCTTGAAAAGCCACGCAGGCCCCCATAGCACCAGAGCTCTGTGTGGGCCTGCCTGGGCCCTGGGGGCAGTTTCCACATTGCCCATGTAATTTGATATTGGTCTCAGAAAAACACCTTGTCATTCGGCCTTCTGCCCGCAACTTAGGCAAAGAATGAATTTCAGACTATTGCTGAGTCCAGCCTTTCTCTCCATCTGTCTCCAGAAGATGTTCTTCACTCCGCCCTGGAGCAGCGGGTGATTGAAAGAAATAGGGAGGGCAGCGGGGTTGGGAGACATTGCCTTTCATTCTAACTGTGCTGTGGATCTGAGACTATGAGCATATAGAACTTCGATGATTTTTTTTTTAAGAACCTGGCTAGAAATTAAATTGCATAGATGAACACTTTGTTACATTTATATTCTCAGGATCTGTAGCGTGTCCATGGCGTAATCACTGTGCACAGCTTTAAATCTGGACTATAAGGGCTCTGCCACTTACTGGCTGTTTCACCTTTGGGCACATCCATCAACCTCTCTCTGCCTCACTTAGCTCATCTGTAAAATGGGCAACAGTAAAGAGACCCACCTTCTAGGGCCGTTGTGAGAGTCAAGTGACTTAACGTTTGGGGAGTGCTTACTGGTACGTGGTGCGCGGTAAGTGCCACAGAAATACTGCCAGAAAGGTGAACATGAGGATTATTTCAGTCACAGGTTAAATGAGTCATTACCTTCAGAATGTGTTTCTGGATTACCGTGTGCCGTGTATTCACACATGTCATTCATTCTTTAATGCTTTGTCAGCACGGCGTGTTTGTAATTCCGGTTCCAGCGCCACCCTTTGCCAGTTGTGTGTAGGGAGGGCAGGACCCTTACCCTTCTGGGCCTCAGTTACCTGCAGGGTACAAAGAGCTGCACAGTCTGCCTCATAGGGTGGCAGGGAGCGTGGGGGAGGAACGTGGGGGGGGGAGGCTCTGCCCTCCCCCACAGCGCTGTCAAGGTAAGGGGCTAGCTGCTGCTTGCAGATCAGGACTTGCCTGAGAATTTCGAGGGCCCGGATGTCATCCCTCCACCAGTTCTGAGAAGGGCTGGACTGTCCTGCACCTGTGCTCCTTCTAGGTCGGTTCTTAGAGCTGCACTGAGTTTTGTTCACCATGTGCTGGGCTCATTCTGTTGGCTCGTTCTGCATCTCACGACCCTTGCAGGAGGTGTCCAGCCCCCACATCTCATTTCCGGCTCTACTTTACCCCTCTCCAGGGATGGGATTACAGACTGATCCCTGGAGAGATGCAAAAGCAGAGTGCCTGGTGCAAGCAGGGGCCGAACCAGCGGAAAAGGTGAGCTAGTCAGAGGCTTAACAGGACAACTCCCCTCCCCCCGTTTTGGCCCAGCTACTTAAGGGTGCCATCTAGGAGTCGTAAATCCCCAAATGACCCAGCTTTGACTTTCTGCAAACGTACGTTGGTGAATGCTGGTTGATGTGATCAGGGCAGCTCCTGGTTCATCCAGGGAGCCGACAGGTGCAGAGTGTGATAGGCCTCACAGGTGCAGAGGGCATTGTAGCAGAATCTGTGCATCCAGCAAGGAGGCAGTGAGAGTATCAGTGTTTCATCTAGCGTTGTTGAGGGAGAATGTGCATGAATTGGTGAGGAAATACCACACATGTCTATGTACAGAGCTTTACAGTGACAAAGCACTTTTTCTTCTGTGACCTTCAAAATGACCTTGGGCACTTCACCGAAGAATGGAGGCTCAGAGAGGCTGACTGACTTGTCCAGGGTCCCACAGCTACTGAGATTTCCATCTCAAAGTGACCAGTCCCCAACCCCTTCACATGGTACTTTCTTCTACCTTCTTTTGACAACTGGGCAGGACAGCTTTCTGCTGGGTGCTAGGTGTCTACACTGGGTTGGATAGCATCCTCTAAGAATTCATATTCACCTGAATGCTCAGGCTGTGACCTTACTTGGAAACAGGGTTGGCGTAGCTGTAGTTAGTTAAGATTAGGTCATGTTGGAGTAGGTTGGGCCCTTCATCCGACAGGACTGGTGAGAAGAGGCAGGGACGGACACGCACAGAGGAGGGATGATGTGAAGACCCAGAGGGAGGGACCGTGCGAAGATGGGGGGCAGAGATGGTGAGGGGCAGCCGCAAAGCCAAGGGACCCCTGGGGTGACCAGAAGCTGGATGAGGCAAGGCAGGATCCTCCCCTGGAGGCTTCAGAGCGAGCCTGGCCCTGCCAGCACCCTGATTTCAGACCTCCAGCCTCCGGAACTGTGGGATGATAGGTCCCTGCTGTCTAAGCCACCTAGTTTGTGGGCCTTCGTCACTGTAGCCCCAGCACACGAATGTAGTGGCAATTGTCCAAGTTCTATCTTCTCTGTGTTCTTCCTCTTTCCTCTAGAGTTGCCCTGTCCTTCCTCCTCCTTGATGGTTATACACAGAAAGCAGCTAAATCCTGGTGGCTTGTGACCAACGTAGATGGGAGTTTTGATCCTTGACCTCGATCATATTAATTGTGGCAAATTCCCTTGTGTATTCCTGTTTGGCTCTGGCTTTTTTTCAGAGTCCCTTCTACTACCTCAGCTACACCAAGGGTGCCCCTTTCTGCATCGTAGTGTGATGGTGTCTGGGAGGGGAGGTAGGAGGTGACGTGGCCATCCCCAGGCTTTTTTCTTGCAGCCTGGGACCGGTGGTCTTAGGCTGGAAGCATGGGGTCATGCTGGATCTTGCTCTTGGCCTTCCAGGTCAGGCCGGACCAACACTGCCCAAGGATGGAAGGATGGGTGGAAGCCTGGTGCCGTGGGCTTGTGTCTCGTGGGGGTGGAGGTGCTGGGTTTTCTGCTTTTGTGAGTGACCCCCCCCCCCCCCACCAGCCGCAAGGCATTTCCTCCACCAGAGCCATGAGCCAGATGGTTGGAGATGTTTGAGACGTGATGTTTGCCTGGTCACTGTTTCTGTCACTGCCCCTGGACAGTCTCTTTATGCTGGGACTTCCTGCTACCAGTCCTTGTGCCGAGGGTGGGCTGAGAGGGAAGGGGGTCGATGGAGATGGGATGGTGAACTGGAAAGACCAGTGGTTCCATTCGAGTCCTAGCTTAGTGACCTGCTAACTAAAACAGCCTGAAGTACTTACGGACCCTGCCCCGGGCTTCCTGGGAGGGACCACTGTTTTCTACCTGCAGTCCCAGTGCAGTGCCTGCCACACAAAAGGTGCTTCAACATTGCTTTTGGGTAAATGTAGCTGAAAACACAGGTCCTGCCACAGAGCACAGTGGTTCTGGCAGGGGTGCAGGGGAGAGGACAGAGACGGGGAAGAGGCAGTAGTTCAGGGGAAGGATGGAGGAAGCCTTCATCAATGCGTGGTCCACAGGGCTGGGGAGGAGGAAGAAAGGGAAGAGGCATGTTCTGACTTTCCACTCTGTTTTGCCCTGTGCTGCCTGCTGTGCGCACCATAACTGCTTCTGTCCTGATAGGCTTGTAGACTCCGTCTTTCTGTTCCTGTGATGGCTGTGGAACAGAGGTAACTGGCCCAGCACCCCACAGCCTGTACTGGGCAGGCTGACCTGGAACACAAGCAGGTGGGCAGCTGGAGTGTAGACACTGCAGACACAGAACCAAAAGGACCCACTGAGGGAGGGATTGGGGGTGGCTGAGACTTCTCTGTGGGTGGTGGTGTTGGTGGCGGGCCATTAACAAATGAGTTCATTGGGTTGACCCCGTTGGAAGAGGGAGTGCTTTTAGATTGTCAATGTCCAGGCCTTGCCAGATCATAGATGATCATTTATTGGTAACGCTGGTGCCTCTCGCTTGACTGAGTGCTTTTGGGCACGGAGCGATGCTTGAGGGGGGAGGCGGCTTGGCTCCTTGAGGCTACTTGGCCTCCCTGGGGTTGCCAGGATGCCAACACAGTGCTGTCGTGTGCTAGGAGCTCATTCCCTCACCTGGGGCCCTGCTCCTCCTCCAAGTAGATTTCACGTCTGGCTTGAAAGGCCATCAGTGAGCAGCACTTCATGAATTTCAACGTGCAGACATGATCCTGGATGCCCCTCACACCCCATGGTGTTCATCCTCTCCCATGGCCTTTATCCTCTCCTTGCCCGTTACCCTGAACCAAAGTTCTTGAGCCTGATAGTCTCTGGCCCAGGCCATCCCTTGACCTCATTCTTGCCTCTGTGAATCTCTGATTCATCAGACGTTTACTGAACAGCTACAGGGTCCTGGGGACACGCAGATGAATGAAGTGTCTTTCTTGCCTCCTCAGTTCTTTGGTGGGGGATAGCAGGGTGGGTGGGGGTGGCCTGGCCCAGACATAGCACTCTGATCTCCTGGTGCGTGCTGTACTGAAAGAGCAAACAGAGCCAGAGGTCAGGGCAGTCTCCCCAGAGAAATTAATATTTGAACTGAGCTTATGAAGATGAACAGGACTTGCTCAGGTGGAGAAGTAGGGACCCTAAGGGGGAAAAGCAGACTCACAGCACAGAGAGGAGGCTGAGTGTGTTTGGGGAGCCAGCTATTAATTCCACAAATATTTACTGAGCACCTGCTCCCAGCCAGCCTTGTACTGGGCCTGGGAGCATAAGTAATACATGGCCTCCGATATGAGAAATTTACAAGACATCTTCTTTTGTGGGACCTGTACACAGAATGAGGAATTTGGACACAGACCCTGTGTATGCACTAGAAATTCCCAAGGTAGGGTTCTTGAGCCCTGGGATTATGCAAGAGGATCCATTGGGATAAGAAAAAATATTGAAACCTCTATGTATATTTTTTAAACTTAAAACAAGAATTTGAGCTTCTCTAATATTTACTGTATCGGTAGACCCTGGTGCCTGCACTCAGCCCCCGTGTCATGCATGTTGCCTGCAAGAGAGAGGGTCTGAGGGGTTCCATGAAACCGGCAGGGGCTCCTCACATCATCATTCAGTTTTAGCATATTGCAACATATTTGCACCTGCTCCTGCAGTGGATTTATGGGTGATCTTATCTGGCTTTAACTAGATTGACCCTCACACAATGGATAAAGGCTCAGCAAGTGGAAAGACATTTGGGGGCTAGAGAGAAGGTGGCAATGCAAGCACAAGTGGACAGCAAGAACATGGCAAGGTGGTTGCTCCCCCACTCTTAAAGGGCTCCTTGTTATCTTTCCATCTCCAGTTAAAAATGGTAACAATCTGACTGTAGTCAGTGGAAGCTGACCAGAAATATTCCAAGTTACCAAGGTAAACTTTGCAACATAGATTCAAATCTCCTGATGTCAGTCATATTATTTCTCTAAAGGCTTATTGTCTTTTAGATATATCATATACCAGGTATTTCCCTATACCACCCTATAATGATGGTGGTACATGGAAATGCAATATACACATACATACATAAAAATACATATTTAGGGATGGGTACCAACACTTTTTGGTTACTGACAGTGATCAAAGAGGTTTGGACATCCTAGTTCTAGACAATCAGGAGCCAGTGGAAGTTTTTAAGCAGGAGGTGACTTGTTAATTTCAGAAGCCCCTCCCTGGCAGTCGTGGAGTGAGAGACTGGGGTACAGAGAATAATAGGGCTTTTGCAGGAGTCCAGGTGAGTGAGGATGAGGTCCTGAACCCAGGTTAGGGGGACAGGAGAAGAGAGAGCAATTTTACATATGAATTAGACTCCCACGACTGGTAAGTTTGGAAAACAAGGCAGGGGGAGGATCCAGGGTGAGTCCCGGTTCTCTGAGTGAGCAGATAGTGGTAGCATTTACCGCGGTGGCGGATAGAAGTGATGGGTGGGTTTGGGGAGGGAGATGAAGAGTCTGAATTTGATCAGGTTGAGTCAGAGATGCCAGGGAGAGCCTTGGGTGGAGCTCTCCTGCTTGGTGAGGCTTCTTGAGGTCCCGGGCTACAGGTGCCCCTTCCCCAGGCAGGGCCTTGGTGCATGAGTGCTTGAAGGAAACAAAATGAGTTAATAAGGCGGCAGTGCTGTCTTCTCTCCAGTCTTGTTGCCTTCCCAGGGATCAGATCCAGACTATTCCCCATATTGCACTTCTGGGAACCACCCAGAATGTGGGTACCCCTTGTTTTCTTCCTCCTTGGAGCCATCTTGGGTTGTGGTCAGACTCCTTACTCATGGGACTTCAGGTCAAAGTAATTGAGAAAGTCTGATGAGGCTGGGTGTGTCCTTGCTCTCATCTTGTGGTGCTAAGATAAGCAAGTGGAGGTCAGGGAAGGTGCTGGGTGGGGCAGGATGGGGTGTGGGTGCCGTGTAGACGCCAAGGCAGGGACAGGTGTTGGATCACTAAGGCTCCACGGGGGGCCATGCTCTAGCACAGAAACATTTCATTCTGTCCTGGTGTGGTCATTTCTGAGTTCAAATTTCCACACTGCCCCAGTTCAGGATGTGCTTGTCTGAGAGTCCACCTGGGGTTTGACGTGGAGAAGGCGAGCAGTTGTATTAGTGATGCCTCTGAAGCTGGCACCCAGAACCACCAGCGTGCCCTTCTGGTGGGATCCTGGGCTCTGTGTGTGTCGGGGGGGCGGGGGGACGGGCAGGGCATGTGATGCTGATGGGAGGCTGGTGGCTATCTCCTCCCATTTTATTTTTTTTAATTAAGTGTTTTTTTTTTAAGATTTTATTTATTTATTTGACAGAGACACACAGTGAGAGAGGGAACACAAACAAGGGGAGTGGGAGAGGGAGAAGCAGGCTTCCCATGGAGCAGGGAGCCTGATGCGGGGCTCGATCCCAGGACCCTGGGATCATGACCTGAGCTGAAGGCAGATGCTTAATGACTGAGCCACCCAGGCGCCCCAGGCTTCTCCCATTTTACTATTTTTCTTTGGAAGAGAAAAGAAGAGAGGTAGAGATAGACCAAAAAAAGGGGGAGGGGCTTAAGAGAATGTAGTAGATTTAGAAATAAAGACAGAAAAATGATGCTGAGAGGAGAGAAGAGACAGAAAATAGGAGAGAAGCAAGGTTATCTAGAGAATCACCTGCTGGCAGAAACAGAAGAGTGGAATTGAGACTGGGGAAAGGAACACAGAGGGCATGAGGAGGCAGAGGGCGGGGGGGGGGTCAGAGCCGTGAGACCTGCTTGGATGAAGCACTCGCTCCACCTTTCTTCTTTCCCCACCCATCTGCCCCGTTTCCCTGATTGCAAAGTCGGAAGGGGCTGGAGCTGAGCTGCGCAGAGTCCCACCACCTGCCTGCCTTCATTCCTGACACCCAGCTGGGCTGCAGGAAGAGGTGAGAGCCATCGTCGCCTTTGCTGCTGCTGGGGGCAGGGGGCCCTCAAGCAGGGTCTGGTGAGGAGCCAGGCTGACCTGTGGTCCTGGCCCCCCTGAGCTGAGGGGGTGCCTGCCTTGATGTCGTAGCTCTGGCTGTTTCTCTTGATTGCTTTTTGCTGCGATGGAAGAGAATTGAAAGCCCATGTGATGGGTGGTCACACGGGACCTTACAGTTCAGGAGGGAGGGCTGGGACCGACCGAGGCCGTGCGTGGGGTGGAAGCACCTTGTAACTGTCATGCTGTGTGCATAGTGAGCGGCAAGCTTGCCCACCAGCAACCCGGCTGTGGGCTGCAAAAGCGGGGATCCTCAGCATAGTGAGGGTTGGTTTTTTGAAGTTAACCCATAATAGGAAGAGAAATGGCATCTCAGAGGCCCAGAGAACAGGGGCCTGACTCTGGCTTTGTCAGTGACACTAACATGTCTAGGCAGAGAAAGTGTCCTCAAAAGGGGATCCCGGGCATTGAGGAAGCAAACTGCATAGATCCAGACAAGCCCAGGTCAGAGGCCGGGGCCTGGGGTTGGGGAGGGGGAGGGGTACCCTAGTGGAGGCCTAGTGGAGTTTATGGGGCTTTTTCAGAGCTCAGGTGACATTGTCCCTCCCACCCTGCCACTTCCCTTGATCTGATTGTGTGTACATTTGGTACCTAGTCACTGATTTGGCTTCCGTGGGACATTGATGCCTGGAAGAAGACAACCTGGGGTGGGCACTCATTACGCTGGTCCCTGGAATAATTTACTATTAAAAAAATCAATACGTTGCATAATAGTAGCAAGAAATACCACTGACAGAGTGAGCACTTACCAGACTCTGCTAAATGCTCTATGTGAATGTGTCATCTGATGCTGCCAACAATCTTGGGAGGTGGGCATTCTTTCCTCTGCTTCGTAGATGGGAAGACAGGCCCAGATCTGGGGTTTGCAGCAAGCTCTCAGAGGCCAAAAGCCTGGTCTCATCACCCTTCTCTTCTTGGAGGAGCTGGGGGTGGGGATGATGCTGGGCTCCGAGCCCAGGCCCAGTGCAGCCTGAGTCATCCCCACCGAATGTGGGCAGTGTGTGTCTGCCACTGAGAAGGTGGTACAGAGAGTCCCATCTCTGGACACACAGGGCTGGGGCCAGATGCTAGAACCAGTGACTCAGCAGGAGTGGCCTCTCTGGGAGGCTTTGCTGGCCCGGGGGCCTCCCCACGGGAGTCCCCCAAACCTGCCGCCAGGACCACTGTGACAGCAGGACACAGGGCTGGATTTGCAGCACCAGGTGCTTACTCTGTCCCTTAATCTTGGATCAGTAAGGGAAAATTAAGGACCAGCATGAATGTCTGCCTAGGGATCCAAAGGATGAGGGCAGCTAAGCAGAAGAGGAGGTGATGTGAGGGCCAGTGTCTGCCATCAAGGCTGGCTGAAAAAAAATTTTGAAGCCAGATTGGAGCCAGCATTCCAGGGGGCCTGGGGCTGGCAGGGAACCAGAGGAAGAGAAGGGAGAAGGGGATTGCTAGAGGTAAAGAAGAGGGGCCCCTGTAGACTATGGCTGTGTAGACAGGGGCTCTAGCCAACCAGTGGCGGCTGCTTTCACCCCACCTGGGAGGCAGGGGCACACAGGATCCTAAGCTGGGAAGGGAAGCGAGGCAGCCCGCTCTGGGTTTCCACCAGGAATCCTTCCCAGCCTACTTGCTCCCTGTCTAGCCTCCACTGGCGGCCGGGGAAGGGAAGTTGGTGATGGCATTAGCTGCCACAGAACCCTGACTCATGCCTTACAGAACCAACAGATCTTATTTTCCTATTTTCCAGGGCTGTCGTTGGCACCCAGGGTTCATTGCAAGAGGGCTATGGGGGAGGTGGGAGAGGGTGTTCACACTCAGAGCACAGAAAGGGGCTGGGACTCCTGTTGCTGAAGGAACACACCTGGGCTTCCCTCAGCACCCCTGCTCACCAGGGCGGTCGTGAGATGAGTTGTTGTCTAAGCTCCGGGTGGAGACTCCAGGCAGGCTCCCCGGGGAGAGGCACTGGAGTGGGGGTGGCCCTGGCGGCCTGTGAGGGCCCCCGCTGCCCCTCCTCCTTGTCCCACACAGGTGGGTGTACAGGTGTGTCTGCCGGGGCGGGGCAGCCTCCTCCACTCCCCAGGCTCCCAGGCTCTGGGACGCAGAGATAAAATGCTAATCAAATTCTTCTGGGCCTGCAGGTTCTTAGCTTGCTGCACACAGCAAGTATTCTCCTTCCAAGTTCCCTGCCTTACAGGGAGTGGGGGGCGGGGTACTGATCCTCTTACCTAGCAGGGTTGAGTACCTTACCCCGTGACCCCAAACCTGGGGGCTCTCAATGGCACTCCAAGGTTTTATCTGCGCCCAGAGTGAGTAGGGGAATCCAGATTGTTTTTCCAGGCAAAGCAGCAAAAGAATGGAGATAGAGCTACATCTAGAAGGCCTGCTGAGACTGGGGGATCCTGATGGGACCCAGTGCATCCAAAGGCCCATCATATTCCTTGTCTTGGTGTTGGAGCTCCCATGACTTATTTTTTTGTATTTTTATCAATGGCAGCAAACATTTGTGCAGTGCTTTGCAGTGGGCAAAATTCTTCCACGGGTGTTCTGCTGGAATCCTTAAAGCAATCCATGAGGTAGGTCATATAAGACTGGTCGTTGCCCCACATGAGAGAGGTGACCCCTCGGTAAGTGCCCGAGCCAGGACCCAAACAGGTCTGAGGGTCCCACACTGGGAGGAC
Source organism: Callorhinus ursinus (assembly GCF_003265705.2). Taxonomy (NCBI): domain Eukaryota; kingdom Metazoa; phylum Chordata; class Mammalia; order Carnivora; family Otariidae; genus Callorhinus; species Callorhinus ursinus. The sequence goes on along the minus strand of NW_027397081.1, from coordinate 14,669,700 downwards.
CCCGCCTCTGCAGCAAAGGGCTGGGCCTGGTGGGAGGAGCCGGTGGGGGCCCCCCCTCCTTCCCCAGCCTCACCCCAGCTATGCCAGGGGCTTTGGTACATGTCTATTCAATTTGAAACTTGCCCTATTTTGACCTCTGCTGCTTCCCTAGAGTTACCAGCGAACCCTCAGAAGCACAGTGCTCGGCTTGAGGGACAGGGAAGTGGGGGAGATCCTCTGAAACCACAGCCCATCCCCTCTGCAGAAGGCTGCCTCCCACCCCATTTCTGCCCCCAGGCCCCAAGGCTGGGCTCTTGGTCAGATCCCAGAGCCATCTCACCGGAGGGTTGTACTCAGAACTCCTGTCCTTGAGTCTGAGGCAGACCCAGCCCCACCCGCTCTCAGCTCCCCAACTCGCGTTAGTAGACGCGCCTACACCTGAGTTCCTCAGGGTCTAAGTTTTCTCACATTCTTGCAAGTGGGTCTCTGGTTTGGTCCCTATTCTAAGCCCTGCTTCTAGGACCCTGCACTCAGGCCACCCTGATCCCTGACACGTGCCTCTCACCCGCCTGCTGGGCACCCCATCCTGAGGTCCATTATTTCTGCTTCTGCCCGCAGCTGCCCAGGCCTGCATTGCCCCATCCCTGGGTCCCTTTCCAGCTCTGGCCCCTTCCCGGCAAGCCTGGCTCTGGGGCGAACTCTGAACCCGAGATTGGGCTAGGAGGAGAGAGAGCTCAGCGGACGGAAGGACGGCTCAGGAAAGGGGGACAGTGCACCACCTGGGGGGATGCAGGGAAGCCCTAAAAGGGACCCAGCAGCCGAAGCGAGCCAGGGATGGCGGCCCCTCTGCTTCCGGGGCCCTCCTCTCCTGGCCTCCAGCGTCACAGTCCCCAGAGCAGGGTGCCTGGCCCCGGGCCGTCAGCTCCTGACATATTTTTAAAAAAACAATTACAAAAGTTCTAATTAGGGAGAACCAGCTCCCAGCTAGGTCCTAGGGCCCTGGTGTTGAATCCCCGGCCTGTGATGACTCTACTCTTGTGGCCAGCTATCAGATCATAGGCTTGGATCAACCGAAGATGGAATCAGAATTATTTATTTTTAAAGCATTCATGTTTAATTCACAAAGATTGTACCATGGAGCAGACCTTATGGGGGATGACTGGACAAAGGGAAATCAGAGTGACTTTGGGCCTGATTCACATTTGACTCCCGTCCAGCAGGTTGGCCCCTTCCGATGGACTGTTGGTGTCAATGCATATGGCTCCCACACCAACGGATTCCTGCTTGCGTAGGCCTTGCCTTTAAGTTGTGGGTGCTTCAGGTCTCTGTGCTTGGAGCCGTTATTCATCAGGCAGGAGGCCTCAGCCCTGTGCGGCTGTGGTGAGTGCTCGGCACACTTTCCTCTTGTTATGGTTAATCATTCTAGTGATAGCGTTCCCTCAGACTGCTGGGAGGGAAGGAGGTGGGGAGAGGTTGGTGCTGAGCAGATTGTAGAGTGTGTGTGTGTGCATGTGTGTGCATGCATGAGGTTGGGTGGGGAGGAATAGGGTAGAGAGGGTCAAGATGCCATGCAGCTTGGAGGTTGTTGGGGAGTGATTGGGAGTCCGCCCCCTTGGATGGACAAGCCAGCTGGGCAACAGCTGTTTTTCCTGGAGAGGCCTGGGCGGCCCTAGGCACTTCATCTGCTGCTCTTCTGTGGCTCTAGGCATGGGGGGCCTGCCACCCGGCTGGTCCCGTGACCTGGGACTGGGGTTTCTTGGGGAGGTGGGTGCTCTAATATCTCACCCACATTCAGTTTAGAAGCCCATGGGAAGGGTGTGCTGTCCGGCCGGCATTCCTAGGCCTCTTTTCCCAGGGGCCTCAGTCTGTTCTGAAGTTAGAGTGCTGGGTAGTTCACCTCTGGCCTCCTGACCCTGCCACCTGTGTGGACGTGCTAGATGCAGGCCGACTCCGGCTCTCCCCTCTCCATTCTGCTCTGAGCTTCTCATCCCCTTCCTCCTCCTCTCCAGAGCTCCCGTTCTGGGAGAAAGACTCCTCTGTGATCTCAACATGAGTCTGAAAGGCCCCTTTCCTTTCCTAAATCCACACGCGAGGACCCTTGGTATCTCTCCATGCGCGGCAGCAGGAGTTAGTCTTCCACGGCCCGTGTGCGAGGAGGTAGGAGGAAAGAGGAAGGGGCAGCATTATTCCAGCTCACCATTGTCACTGCCTAGACACTCCACCTCCAAGTTCGCATGAAAGAAAACCCTCTCGCCTCTGGGAGTCGAGCCTTTGGGCAGTACCCTCTGTGACCCCTCCTGCTGTGTTTCTCACTGCTGACCCCGTCACTTTTCCAAGGAAGAGTCTGGCATCTCCTCTAAGTCCAGGCCCCTCCCTGGGTGACAGGAACAGATGCTTCCTTGACCAACATCTTAACTTTCTATCTCTTGACCAACCTTCACCCCAGACCGCAGCCCAGCCTCCCACCCTGTTGCCCATGGCTTGGTGTCCTCTTGGCCTTATAAAACTCTGGCTCCAGTTGTTCTCCCTCCAGCTATGCTCTCCTGTCTCCCACCTTCCACTCCCTTGCCTTCATCACGCCTGCTCTCAGTGTCCTAAAGATCCAGCTCCCGGACCAGCCGGTGTATCTCCATCCAGCAGCCCCTTCTTGGCTTTGCCCTCTGTCCTCTCCCACCCAGCCTCCAAGGCCAGTGCCCTCAGCACACCTTGCTCTCGCCAACACCCTCGTCTTTGTCTTTCTGCCGCACCTGGCCAGCCAAACGCCAACCCTCCAGCTACCCACGCCTGCCCCTGGGACGCTGGAAAACTCCTTCAGCCTCATGGCTGCGATCCCAGCAACAGCATTGTCTCCGACCCCCAGCTGACCTGTGCCCACTCCCCACGGATCCATGGTCCGAGCTCTCCCTGTATTCCCTGCCACCCACATGGTCCGGCACAGCTCCCTTACTTCCATGGGGACTGCTTCTGCCGAGGCCTGGTGTCCTTGGTGTTGTGACCCACTGCCAAGTGTGCGATGGCCTCATGGGACTTCTCTGCAGAGTTCACCTGTCCCCCTGGAGCCTTTCTGCCACCGTGATTGCCGCCGCCTCCTGGTTGCATCTTCTCTGTCCCCTCCATCACATGGTCGGCATTCCTTGGAGCTCCTGCTGTGGCCCTCTCTTTTTCTTGCTTATATTTTCTCCTTGGGGACTTTGTCCACGTCCAAGGTTGCACCTGTCACCTGGGGGCTGCAGTCTCCCAAATGAAGTTGTCTAGTCCAGAGAACTCTCCAAGTGATAAATCTGTATTTCTGTTGCCTGGGAGATATCTCCTCTTGAGGGTCCAAAGGTACCTGGAATCCAACAGGGCAAAATGAAATTGCCTTCTCCTGTGACCTCCTTTAGCTCAGTGGCACCGCCGTCCACCCTGTTGCCCATGTCTGCATCCCAGGAGTAAGCAGGGTCCCCCCTTCCTAACTCAGTGCATATAGCTGATCACCAGACTGTGCTGCCTCCCCAGCACGTTGCCCCACACCAGGCTCCCCACATCCGTCTTCAGGATGGCACCTCTGGCTCCTGAGGGTCTCCTTAGCTGGCCTTGCTCCTTACCAGTGTGTCCCCACACTGTGGGCGCAGGGGCCCTTGTGAGCAGCCAGTGTGATCAGGGTCTCCTTGATAGGCAGCAAGGCCCCTGCCCCTGGTGACCTGCCCGTGGCCACCACTTGACACTCCCAGCCTCTGACCACACAGAACCTTCAGTGCCGTCTCTCCTGCCTTCAGCCCAGAGAGCTTTCTTCCTTGAGCACCTCCTCTGCACAGCACCTGACTACCTAGTCATCCTTTGCAACTCAGTGCACATGTCCCCTCATCCAGGAACACTTCTGTGACACCCCCCTCAAATCTGGGGTCTCTGCAGCCCCCGGTGCTCTCAGAGCCCCCATACTCACCTCTTAAAGCACCCGTTGCACTGTAATAACCACTGTAATAATATATCAGCTCCTCTGTCTCCCCCAGCAGAGATCTGGGGCTTGTATGCATGGCCTGTTCATCAAAACAATGCTTAGTGATTATTGAATAAATAATCAAGGTGGACTTCTAGGAGAGGCAGTTATTAAGTGGCATTTTGTAGGCAGCTGTGAAATGGTGTGAAAAGGAGGATATGAATGAATGGGTAGAGTGGGGGGTGGGGGTGGTCTTTGACTTCTTCAGGAGTTAGGGGGGACAGGGAAATGACTGTATTTGGTAAGGGGAAGGGGACAGCAGTGGAAGGCATGCCTCACTGACAGACATCACAGCACAGGCGGAACAAAGCACAATGGTTTGCTCTCCCGGATTCCAGGTGGCAGGGCTGGGGCTCTGTGCGCTACGGAGTGAGAAAGGCAGTTGGAGTAGAGTAGCAGGTGCGCTCTTTTAGAGATCCGGAGGGAGGGCGCGCCTTTGCCATGCTCACGGCCCCCAGAGCTCATCCTGGCCCTGGCACCAATCCCAGGCATCTCGGAAGGCCCCAAGATTTGAGGTGCTCACTCACAGGCTGCCAGGCCGGCGTTGGAAGCCACAGGTGGGAATGTCGGGCCAGGGACACAGGAAGCGGGGACAGCCTTCTCTTTTCTCTGAGATCTGAACAGATGTGGAGACTACCAACCATCCCTGTCAGGGGAACCGGGTCTGGAGTGGGATGTTTGAAACCATGCGGTGAGATGAGCCCTCCTAGTCCCTTCGAGGCCAGGGAATTACAGACTTGAGCCTCCACGTGAATAAGACCCTGGTTAAACACATTGCTGTGGGTGGGCGTCAGACATCTTTGGAGGATGTCCAGGGACTGTTGCCTCTGGTTCCTGGGGGGGGAGGTGCTGGTGGCCGCTTCAGCCACACGAGGGCGCACAGGCTCCAGGAATGGTTTCTCAGGGCTGGGCTTCCTGGCAGGGGCTGAGGAAGGTATCCCAGGAGGGGTGGCCAGAATGTGAGAGCAATGACTGCCGACGGGACACCAGGACTGCACTCTGACCTTTCAAAATCACTCTGTCATTGTCCCCAGCACTAGGGCCATTCACTGATTCATTCATTGATTTATTTATTTTTACATAGGCTCCATGCCCAGCATGGAGCCCCATGGGGGGCTTGAACTCAGGACCCTGAGATCAAGACCTGAGCTGAGATCAAGAGTCGGACACTTAACTGGCTGAGCCACCCAGGCGTGCCTCATCAGTTTATTTATTTAAGAAACATTTGCCCAACAACAACAACAACAAAACATTTGCCCAGCACCTGGGAGGGGCCGGCTCTGAGCTGGCAGGCTCTGTGCATACAGAATCAGATAAGCCCACCGGGATGTTGGGGGAACACACAGCGTGGCATGGAGGCTGACCCTCCAAACTGAAGTTTTCAGGTGACATATATGTGCTGTGAGGGGGCACCCTTGAGGAATGTTGATTCTGCTTGGGACTTGGGAAAAGGCTTCCTACTGTCAGGAGTATTTGCTGTGGGTTTTGCAGAGTGAGTAGGAATTCAGTAGGCCAAAAAGTTAGAGAAGAGGCCGTCCCAGCAGGGGAAAGTCTTGAGCTCAGGCCTGGAGGCAGGAACCCACTGGCCTGTCCAAGCTGGCTGGACAGGTGAATGTCCGGTGGGAGGAGGCTGGCTGGCAGAGGGTGTTGGCTATCAGATTGAGGGGAGAGATGGGGAGAGAGGAGTCAGGGCAGATCCAGGTTTTACGAGGCCGGAAGCTTCTAAGGTTTTGGAGGCTTCTTAGAACAAGAATACAAAACTAGGTAGAGAGGCTTGGAAGGGTCCATGTAAGGGGGAGGCCTGAAGCTTCAGCTTATTAACTGCCTGGAAACCCCCCTGTGCGTGGGAGGCATCTTTCACATCTTCTCTCCTTCCTTTAAGATTTCCTGCTGGCCCTTTAACAGCTAGCTTCCCACGGGCAGCAGAGAGCTTCTGCTTTCTCCCTCCCTTCCTGGGTGCCCTGGAGCCTCAAGCAGTGGTACAGGCTGGATTCAGGGAACCAGAGTCCGGGTCTTTTCTGGAGGTAGGGAGGCAGCGCTGCTCGGCTGGGGTTGGGGGTTGGGAGGTGGGTGGGGATGACTTTTCACACTGAGTCTATGCAAATAGTGGCCTGCCATTTTTCCACGGGGTGCCTGTGTATCTGTCCAGCAAACTGCTGTGAACACCTGAAATAATTCACAGGTGCGGAGGATTTTCTGTTTGTCAAGCACTTTTCACACCTCACCGCATCCCAGTGAGGCAGGTAAACTGTTTCTCTCCACAGAAGGCTCATGATTGGCCCCCGGGTACCTGGCACACTGAACCATGGCAGGTGGAGTGCAGACTTCGTGCTTTCCTTGGTTCACCCTGATGCCTCTTTTCGCTGTAAGCTCGCCAATATTTCAACCCGAGACGGCCTTCCTTGGGCCCCTGCACGGGGCCGTGATTCACCATAGAAGTGAAACCACAAATGATGTGGCTGGCTTTGATACCCTCCTGTGCTGTGGGGTGTTCTGATGGTAAAGGCATGCACAGGTAGGGTGGGGCTGATGGCCTTTCTGATCCTGTATCTGCAGTGTGGTGAGAGTTCTCACCTTTACCCCCTTCCTGGGCTGATGGGAGAGCTCACACCTGGATAAAATCTCCATCTCAGACTGTCACCTGTACAACGGATCTCTGAGACCCAGCACTAGATTTGCAAGATCTTCTAGGTTGTCTGAAGCCTGTGTTTAATTTGAAGGTCTCAGCGAGGGGAGGGAGAAGAGAGGGGAGGGGCCACTAATTCCAGCAGCTTTAATCAAATAAGCAGTACTGAGCATCTGCCGTGTTAGACACTGTGCTAGCCCTGTAAGGATGGAGCTGAATCAGCCATGCCCCTTGTACTTGTGGCTTACTTCAGCATCTACCTGTGCCGGGCATGGAGCTGGATGGCGACATGTGGAGATGGATGAGCATCCGTGTGTCTGTGTGTGAGAAGCTCAGAGTCTCTTTCAGGATGTCAGCAGAGAACAGGAAAAGGCATAACACAGTCTGTACAAAATTGGGAGGGACAATTTTTCTGCTGCTCATGCCACCAGCTTCAGTGAAAACAATGGCTTTGACCTCCCTTGATTCTTTCTTGGCCCCAGACACGGGCAAGGATGAGCCTCCTGCCATCCTCACAGAAATGTGCAGTAGACCCCTCCTCTCTCTCTCTCCTGTTTCCCCTTTATGGCAAAAGCATATTTCTGCTCCTGGAGAGGTTCTTTTGCAGGGACTTGGAGGAAATACATGGGATGGAAATGGATCGGGGAGGTCAGTGGAGACATTTCCTCTGAAGGGTACACAAAGCTTTGGGAGCCTCTGGTCTGGGGTTCAGTACACATCAGGGTGATTAAGGCAACAAGGGAGAGAAAAGGGGGGAATCACCCAAAGATTCAGGTGTTTCTAGATTCATCAAGGCCATATCCAGAAAACCCCAAAGCCTCTGAACCTCAATCATACAAACAGCCCTGGTTTATTGTGTTTTTTGTAATTTGCGTGGATCAGCCTGTGCTGTGGCTTGGGTGAAAAGGATGCTGTGGGGCAGGAGGACCCCAGGGGTGCTCAGAACAAGTACCTGCCACTGGGTGTGTGTGTGTGTGTGTCTCCTTCTCCCCCTAAAGGTCTGGCAGACACCAACAAGAAGAGTCAAAGAGTGAAAGCCTCCTTGCCCCTGAACTTCCCCAGCAGCTGCAGGAGCCTGGAGACAGCAGGGGTGACTGATGGTTGGTGTGGGTGGCTGGCTCCACACTGGCTCCCAGTGCCCCAGCTTGCCTGAGCTGTGCATGACTTCTGGTCCACTTGAGCTGAGGCCTGGCTTTGTCTGGGGGGGGGGTGGTGCTCAGCACAGGTACTCCTGGTTGGCTCTGGGGCATCTGTTCCTTGCAAGCTTTGGAGTCTCTGGGGCCACCCCATGCCTTGGGACATTAGCTGGGAGAAGGAAGATGCTCTGTGATTCCCCAAAGCCCTTTTGTCTTACCTTGCGTGAGTCTCGCAACAATGCCATAAGGTATATATCATTCATTAGCTCTTCATTTGACAGAAGATGAGCTTGAAGTTCAGAATGGCTCGCTGGTGTGAGCTAGGGCTGGGGCTCCATTGCACGTCCCTCTGAAGGCAAGCCCTGAGCTCCTTCCGGGACTCTGAATAGACTTTACAAAGCCTCCCTGTAAACTTCTCCTCCTGAGAAGCCTGGGCCCTCCAGCTCCTGATGCAGCATGGGGTGGGATGAACTCCGTGGCACAGGTTCTCCTCAAACCCTCCTCCCTCAGCATCCAGCGGGGGCAGTACAGTTTACACAGAGTGAGTGTTGACAGCCATCCGGGCAGGTATAGTTAGTGACTAACGTAGACCTGGAGTTGCCCAGCTTTCTTTTCTTTTTTCTTTCTTTTTTTTTTTATAAGGAAACTTTTTTTTAAAGATTTTGTTTATTTATTTGACAGAGACAGACACAGCGAGAGAGGGAACACAAGCAGGGGGAGTGGGAGAGGGAGAAGCAGGTTTCCTGCCGAGCAGGGAGCCTGATGCGGGGTTCGATCCCAGGACCCTGGGATCATGACCTGAGCCGAAGGCAGACGCTTAACGACTGAGCCACCCAGGCGCCCCATGGAGTTGCCCAACTTTCTTGATCCTGCCTCCCATCTGTAAACAACTTTGAGGGTACAATTTTGAGTGATGTCTGTGTATTTGTAAATTATATTTGTATTGTGCTCTAGTACATATGACCATTAATAAAGCACACATCAGTTGAAGAGAAGGAGGGAACAAACATGCAAGAATACGGGAATACCGCTTCTTTTGAAACACTCCCAGATGGCCTCTTAGCTTCTCTCTCTGCACCAGCTTTCTTGGCCACCCCTTGAGCCGTCCCCCGCCTCTGGCTCACCGTGGCATTGTCCCCCATTGCTGCTAGTGTCAGAGCTGTGGTCACGCTGCTGCCCTTGGGGGAGGGCCCTCGTGCCTGCAGACCTCTCACGTCCTCTGTGTCAAGGGACCACTGTCTCCTGTTGCTACGACAGTTCATGCTTGCCATGCCCCATGGAAGGTTTTGTGAAATAGCCCCCCCTTTTTTTAGCTAAGATATATTTGTTACAAAAGTAGCATGTTAGGATTATTGACAAAGCTGTTGTGGTTTTTACTTGTTCTTTTTTGCAGCTCTTTAGTTTGGCGGTAGGCATGAGGTTGTGGGCGGAAGGAAATATGAGGGGTGGTTTCCCCTGCCCCCCTTCCCCCCCCCGCCCCGGCTCAGGCGACCCTGGCATTTTGTTCCTTTAGGACATTTTCCTTTCTAGAAGGCATCTCCGTCTCTTCTGGGATGGCCTGGTGTTTGGCTGTTACTCATATGCTTAACCCAGACCTGTGTCTCACCCTCAAACCACATGTACTATTATTTAATATTTTTCCTAAACCCGAGTTACTTCTTGAAATTACATTTCTTATTTCTTTAAACTTGTCCTAAGCAACGAAGTCCACAAAATCTAGATGCAATGTGCTAATTGCTCTTCTTAAATGCGTTGAAATAAATGCCTGACTATTGAACAGAAACATGACTCTCCACTATAATCACCTCTGATTACCAGCGGGTGCACCCACGCTCTGGGGAGCACTGATGTGGAGGGCTCGAGGGAGAGTCCTTGGCCAGGTTCCATCTGAGCCCGAGGGCCACCTCCTAAAAGACCTCTGACAAGACTTGAAACACTCAGGGATGCTTTCTCCGTTCCATACCTGCTGAGACACAGACCCTGTCCAGCAAACCTTAGGCACTCAGACTGGTGCCCTGGGGTGGGGGCGGTGGGTTACAGTGATCCCCTCCAGCCCTCAGCAGCCATTTGCTTAAGTGAATGTAAAGGAAATGTGGCTTGACTCCCCCCAAGGTGAGTGACCACAGCTTACACTCCAAACTGGTGGCCGCTGAAGTGTTTTTATTTGCTTCCGCTGTTCATGGGGACTGGGCTCTGCAGGCAGAGACAGGATCTTCCCCATCTCTCCCAGCCCTTGGTGTCTGAGTAGGACAGTCCCAGGTTGGGGGGAGGGGTGGATTTCTGAGATGACTGGGACTGGCTGGGGGATATATTATATATGCCTCCCCCTGGATGATGGGACACCACCAAGACTCTGTTCAGGGAACTAGACCTTCCGGGTGTTATTTGTCAGGAAGGCTCTAGAATGCTAGCCTCTGCACCCTGACTCAGGGCCAGGGCTCCGTCTTTGTAGCTTTTCTCTGTCTCTGTCGTCAGACACCCATTGATTGGATCACTTCCCTCAAGATCACCACAGCAAGGGGGTCGCTAACACTCAGCAGTCAATTTACCCCTAAGGCTCACTTATTAGAAATGAGGATTGCTTCTAATTTTCTCATTGACCTTATCTTGTTCAGAGGAGTATTAAAACGAAGTATTCTTAGGACTGGAATCTACCAAGAAATCTAAAATGTTTATTTATCTTCAGGTCTTACTCAAAACAATACATTTCCAAACCTAAACATCTTTGTGTTTAACCTTAAGTATATTCACTATGACTCTTACCTTCTTCCTCTTTAGTGTAGATACCTGGAACTATTTCTTTGGGAAACTCCCTATACTGATTCTCCTAGAAGAGACTTTGGTGGACCCGTTGCCCTGTCCTGCAGACCCAAATGGTGGCAGAGAGTCCCCTTGGGGGCTTATTGAAAATTACAGATTCCTGGGCTCCCATTCTGCAGAGTTGGAGGAGACAGATCTGGAATGGCTTCCAGGTAGCTCTCTTCTTGGAAAGATCCTTAGGGGACTCTGAAGTATTTGGGACCACCTGGTCTACAATGTTCCAACTTGCCTAAATTGCAGGGAAAACTTGACTCAAGCTGGGGCCTGTGATACACAGGGGTGTGTTGAGGTACAGGGCTGAGTAGGCAGGGAAGCAGCTGATGTCAAGATTGCATTTCTTCCTGGGCAGTTGGTTGCCAGGACCAAGAGGTTCTTGAGGTCTCCTACTCCACAAACCCTACCATGAGCGTCAAGTGTGATGCTTATCTTCCTATGAAAGGAGACTGTATTTGTCTAATCTAAAAGTGGCATCAGATCATGTGGCATCACTTAAAGAGCAAGGGGCCCGACAGCCTTGTTTTATGTCATGTGTGATCGTGATCTATGTGGAGACCATTTCTGCCCACCGTCATTCTTACATTAGGAACAGAGGTAGACTAGTGAACAGTGTGGGCAGATGGCGATCACTGTATGGGCTCACATGGCTTGGTGCCTAGCTGATTTAACCTTTATTCCATTCTTTCCATCCAGTGTCATGGGTAGTGAGCAAATCAATGTGTCTAGGTTTAAAAAAAATTTTTTTTTTAAAGATTTTGTTTATTTGTTTGATGGAGAGAGAGCACAAGCAGGGGGAACAGCAGCAGAGGGAGAGGGAGAAGCAGGCTCCCTGCCGAGCAGGGAGCCCGACGCGGGGCCTGATCCCAGGACTCTGGGATCATGTCCCGAGCTGTCAGACACCCAACCAACTGAGCCACCCAGGCACCCCTAAAAAAATAATTTTTAAATTCACAGCAAAATTAAGAGGAAGATACAGAGATTGCTCATGAACTCCTGCCCCGCCACGCACAGTCTCCCACATCAGTGCCCCCACCAGAATGCCACATTCGTTAACAACCAATGAAGCTACACTGATACATCATTGTCACACAAAGTCCATAGTTTATATTACATAAACATTCATGTTGCAAAAAATTAAAATGGTATGAAATTGCTGATATCTGTTTTGACTTAGAAAAATGGCAATTTTATAGGGTTCAATTAATACAAGGTAAAATTTGAAAATCCTTCTTTACTCCTACCCTACTCCCACACAATTACAGTGTCTTTTATGTGTGTGGGCTCGCCTGTGTATGCATATATGTGTATATATATATATATATATATACACACACACACGCACACACACGGCATCTCTTTTGCAATTTGGATTGATCTTTTAAAAATGGAATTGACTATGTTTTAATTTGGCTTATAACTGAGGAGTTAATTGAAGTAAAAAAAAATACAGTTGACCCTTGAATAACATAGGTTTGAACTGTCTGGATCCACTTATATGCAGATTTTTTTTTTTTCCTGCAAAGAGCTATACTGTTTCCACTTGCTTTCTGGTTTGGTCGAGGTTTAAAAAGCTGTCTAGCGGCTGCAGGGAGAAGCTCAGGCAGAAGCCCCAACAGCAGGGGGTGCAGAGGGACCCCCTCGAAGGCCCGGGCCCCTGGGGGTTGCCCGTCTGCTGGAGGTTGAGCCCCTGGAAGCGAGGCTGCGCAGCGCAGCCCGCCGAGCTCAGGCAGGTGCGCCCCATCTTCCTAACTGAGCTTCACCTGCTTCTCTAGGATGCTGTTCTCCAGCAGGTTCCAGCATCTGCGTGGGCACCGCCCGGGGCTTGCAGATCCAGAAGGGCCTGCTTCAGGTTCTTCTCTGGGGCAGGGCGGCTTCCACGGAGTTCAGGGGTTTGCCTGGTCAGTCCTGGGAGGCTTCTGTTTGTTCTGGAGGAGGGCGCGGCCAGGGTCTTGGTTTTGCACCCAAGGATCCCAGGACCTTGGTGCTGGTCCCCGGCCCAGCCCCGGGGGGAAGTGCCCTCGCGGTCCAGAAACAGCATCGCAGTGGAATTAGAAGTCCAGAGAGAGGGAGGGTTGGAGGCCCGAAGGTGCAGGCTGACCAGGCGGCCGGCCACGGCCTCCATGTGGGTGGAATCATTCTGGCAAATCTGGGAGCTCATAGTTGGTGGGCGGTGGGGGCTAAGCTGGAAAGCTGGTGTTGGCTGGTCCCTGAGGCAGGGGGTGGTCGCTGCTACAGAGGAGGTTGGAGGGTGGTCGGAGGCTGGAAGAAGGGGCTCCCTGGGTCTGTTCCTCCAAACTGTTGCAGTGAGAGAGGGACCTCGGGGCACACTGTCTATATGGGGATTTTTTTTCTTTAAATTTTTTATTGTTATGTTAATCACCATACATTCCATCATGAGTTTTTGATGTAGTGTTCCACAATTCATTGTTTGTGCATAACACCCAGTGCTCCATGCAGAACGTGCCCTCTTTAATACCCATCACCACGCTAACCCATCCCCCCACACCCCTCCCCTCTAGAACCCTCAGTTTTTCAGAGTCCATTGTCTCTGTATGGGGATTTTTTTGCAGTGTAGTACTGCAAATGTATTTTTCTCTTTCTATGGTTTTCTTAACATTTTCTTTTCCCTAGCTGACTTTGTTGTCAGAATACAGTACAGAATAAATAGAACATACAAGATATGTGTATATCGACTGCTTATGTTATCGGTGAGGGTTCTGGTAAACAGGCTTTTAAGTTTTTGGGGAGTCAAAAATTATACTTGGTGCCCCTAACCCTGTGGTTGTTCATGGGTCAAGTGTAAATTTTAGGGTTCACAATTCAGAATGAGTTTAAACAGTTTGAGAAAAAAAGAACTGAATTTTGCATCAGCATCATTTGATGAAATGAACAATAAAAAAAGGGGACTCTGGGTTCCAGCTGCAGAGGTGTGGGCTCCATAAAACTTGATGGATTGGGGAACCAAGGGAACCAGATTTACCAGAAGTTCACGGAGGTCAAAACATCTCCTTTTTTATTGCCAGAGCTGGCCCCCGGGCCCTGTGGTCTCCAAGTCAGCCTTCACCAGTATTAATCCTAACACTTAAACCTCCCGCTTTCCACTGGGGTTGATTATACTGAAATTTTGAATTTTAACACTTTCTTCTGATTTTATTTGATGTATTTGCTAATTTTATTGTTTGTTTTTAAGCCCCCTGGCAGTATGGAGCTAAAAAGTTAGAGAGATCCAACCACTTGTTAGAGGTTCCCTCTAAGTGAGAGGGGGTCAGACTGGTTTTTGGTTTTGTTTTTGTCAAAATAAACTGGTAAATGGGAGTTGGAGGGGCATCTGGAGGGAGGTCATGGTGTAGGTGGATGGGCTGACCATTTGGAAACTTTCCTGGTTTTAGGTCAGCTCATCCACATGGTTTAGGAAACATTGTGTTGCATGAAGGGTAATACCTGCATTTTCCCAAACCTGGCAGATTTGCTGGTGACTAAGACTTCTTTTCTGGAATGTGAGCAGATGGGACCCTAACTGTAAGGATTTTCATACCTCAGCTTTTTGCATGGGTTTTAAACATTATATCTGCACAGTACTTGGATCATACAAAATACATTTCAGTGCATTTCTTTGACTTTAAGGGTTTAGGGACCTCTTCTTTCCAGCTGCAAGTGGGGATAGAGATAAAAATAGGCTGGCATTTTATTTTTTTAAAAACAGCTTTATTTAGGTATAATTCACATAATACATAATTCACCCATTTGAAGTATATAATTCAGTGATTTTTAGTGTATTCACATATATCTGCAACCATCATCACAGTCAATTTTAGAAGATACTCATCACCTCAAAAAATACCCCACCTAATTCCATGCCCTTTATCTGTAAACCCCCTTACCTTCCCATCCCTCCCACCTCTTACCCTTTAAGCAGCCAATAACTGCTTTCTATCCCTGTAGATTTTCCTATTCAGGACTTTTGTGTGAATGGAAGCATATAATATGCAGACTTTTGTGACTGACTTCTTTCACTTAGCATAATGTTTTCAAGGTTTATCTGAGTAGTAGCATGTATCAGAACTTCATTTGTTTTTGGGCCAAATAGTATTCTGTCATCTGGATATATACCACCTTTTGTTTATCTGTTTGTTTGTTGATGGACATTTGGGTTGTTTCTGTCTTTCAGCTATTATAAACAATGCTGCTATAAACATTCGCATACATATTTTTCTGTGGGCATGTTTTTATTTTTTTGTGTGCGCATACTTAGGAGTGGAATTGCTGGGTCATATGGTAACTCTGAGGAACTGACAGATTATTTTCCAAAGCGGCTGCACCATTTTATTCCCACCAGCATTGTATGAGATTTTTAATTTCTCTACATGCTCACCAACACTTATCTCACTTTTTAAGTCTAGCTCTCCTAGTGGATGTGAAGTGGTATTTCACTGTGGTTGTGATTTGTATCTCCCTAATGACTAATGATGTCAGAAGCATCTTTTCATGTACGTATTGGCCATGCGTATATCTTCATTATAGAAATATTTATTCGGATCATTCACTCATTTTAAAACTGGTTTGTCTTTTTTTTTTAAAGATTTATTTATTTATTTTGAGAGAGTGAGAAAGAGAGAGAGAGAGTACATGAGAAGGGGGAGGGTTAGAGGGAGAAGCAGGCTCCTCGCTGAGCAGGAAGCCCGATGTGGGACTCGATCCCGGGACTCCAGGATCATGTCCTGAGCTGAAGGCGGTCGCTTAACCAACTGAGCCACCCAGGTTTGTCTTTTTGAATTTGAGTGTAAGAATTCTTTATATTTTGGATACAAGTCCCTTATCAGATACATGATTTGTAAATAATTTCTCCCTTTCTGTGGGGAGTCTCACTTTAGCGATGGTGTCCTTTGAATCCCAAAAGGTTTACATTTTGATGAAGTCCGATTTTTCTCTTTCACTGCTCATGCTTTGGGTGTCTTATCTAAGAATCTTTAGCCAAATCCAGGGTCATATTTACCCCTTCATTTTGTTTGAAAAGTTTTATAGTTTTAGCTCTTACAGTTAGGTCTTTGACCTATTTTGAGTTAATTTTTATATATGGTGTGAGGTAAGGGTCCAACTGCATTATTTTGCATGTGGCTATCCAGTTGTCCCAGCACAATTTGTTGAAAAGACAGTTCTTTTCCCATTAAATAGTCTTGGCCTCGCTGTAAAAAAAATCAGTTGATTATAGTTGCATGGATTTATTTCTGGATGCTTAGTTATATTCCATTGATCTATGTGTTTATCCTTGTGTAAGACCACAGTCTTGATTACTATTGCTTTGCAGTAAGTTTTAAAATTGGGAAGTAAGGATCCTATATTTTTCTTTTTCAGGACTGTTTTAGCTATTCGGGGTCCCTTGCAATCCTGTGTGAATATTAAAATCCACTTGTCAGTTTCTACAAAGAGGTCATCTGGAATTCTGATAGGGTTGTGTTGAATCTGTAGATCAGTTTGGGGAGTATTGCCATCTTAACAATGTTAATTAAGTCTTCTGATCCTTGAACATGAGATGTTTCCCCATCTATTTAGATCTTTATTTTTTTCAGCAATGATTTGTAATATTCAGAGTGTAAGTTTTACACTACTTTTATTAAGTTTCTCCCTGTGTTATTCTTTTTGATGCCATTGTGAATGACTTTTGTAACTTCATTTTTGGATTGTTCGTTGCAAAAGTACAACAGAGTTTTATATATTGATCTTGGATCCTGGAACCTTGCTGTGGGTTTCTCATAAAGGCTTTTTATCAAGTTGAGGAAGTTCCCTTCTATTCGTAGTTTGTTGAGTGCTTTTATCATGAGAGGGTGTTGGATTTTTCAAATGCTTTTTAAATTAACATATAATGTATTGTTTGTTTCAGGGGTACAGGTCTGTGATTCATCAGTCTTACACAATTCACAGCGCTCACCATAGCACATACCCTCCCCAATATCCATCACCCAGCTACCCCATCCCTCCCACCCCCCATCGCTCCAGCAACCCTCAGTTTGTTTCCTGAGATTAAGAGTCTCTTATGGTTTGCCTCCCTCTCTGGTTTCATCTTGTTTCATTTTTCCCTCCCTTCCCCTTGATCCTCTGCCTTGTTTCTCAAATTCCACGTATCAGTGAGATCATATGATAATTATCTTTCTCTGATTTACTTATTTCCCTTAGCATAATACCCTCTAGTTCCATCCGTGTTGTTGCAAATGGCAAGATTTCATTTTTTCGATGACTGCATAATATTCCATTGTATATATATACCACATCTTTATTCATCTGTTGGACATCTAGGTTCTTTCCATAGTTTGGCTATTGTGGACATTGCTGCTATAAACATTGGGGTGCACGTGCCCCTTCGGATCACTACATTTGTATCTTTGAGGTAAATACCCAGTAGTGCAATTGCTGGGTCATAGGGTAGCTCTATTTTCAACTTTTTGAGGAACCTCCATACTGTTTTCCAGAGTGGCTGCACCAGCTTGCATTCCCAACAGTATAGGGAGGTTCCCCTTTCTTCGCATCCTCGCCAACATCTGTCATTTCCTGACTTATTAATTTTAGCCATTCTGACTGGTGTGAGGTGGTATCTCATTGAGGTTTTGATTTGGATTTCCCTGATGCAAAATGATATTGAGCACTTTTTCATGTGTCTGTTGGACATTTGGATGTCTTCTTTGCAGAAATGTCTGTTCATGTCTTCTGCCCATTTCTTGACTGGATTATTTGTTCTTTGGGTGTTGAGTTTGATAAGTTCTTTACAAATTTCGGATACTAGACCTTTATCTGATATGTCATTTGCAAATATCTTCTCCCATTCTGTTGGTTGTCTTTTGGTTTTGTTGACTGTTTCCTTTGCTGTGCAAAAGCTTTTTATCTTGATGAAGTCCCAATAGTTCATTTTTGCCCTTGCTTCCCTTGCCTTTGGTGATGTTTCTAGGAAGAAGTTGCTGCAGCTGAGGTTGAAGAGGTTGCTGCCTGTGTTCTCCTCAAGGAATTTGAGGGATTCCTGTCCTACATTTAGGTCTTTCATCCATTTTGAGTCTATTTTTGTGTGTGGTGTAAGAAAATGGTCCAGTTTCATTCTTCTGCATGTGGCTGTCCAATTTTCCCAACCCCATTTGTTGAAGAGACTGTCTTTTTTCCATTAGACATTCTTTCCTGCTTTGTCAAAGATTAGTTGACCATAGAGTTGAGGGTCCATTTCTGGGCTCTCTATCCTGTTCCATTGATCTATGTCAAATACTTTTTCTGCATCTATTGGGTAATCATGTAATTTTAAAAATTCTATTGATATGATGTATTATATTAATTGATTTTCAGATGTTGAGCCAACTTTGCATTTCTGGGATAATTCTCACTTGGATATGGCATATAATCCTTTTTATATGTTGCTGGATCCAGCTTACTAGTATTTTGTTGAGGATTTTTGTCTCCCAAGTTCATAAGTAATATTTGTCCGTAATTTTCTTCGGATATCTTTGTCTGGTTTTGCTATTAAGGTAATACTGGCCTTAAAAAAGTTGGGAGTATTTCCCTCCTCTTCTGTTTTTTGGAAGAGTTGGTGAAGAACTGGTATTAACTCATTAGTGAAAATATTTGGACTTGGGCTTTTCTTTGTGGGTAGGTTTTTGATTACTAATTTAATCTCTTCACTTCTTATGTCTACTTGGCTAGTCTATTTCTTTTTGAGCCCGTTTTAGAAGTTTGCATCTTTGGGAATTTGTCCATTTCATCAATGTTATCTAATATGTTGGTGTACAGTTGTTCATAGGACTCCTTTTTATTTCTGTAAGGTCAGTAATAATGTCCCTTTGTTCATTTCTGATTTTAGTAATTTTAGTTTTCTTTTTGTTTCTTGGTTAATCTAGCTAAAGATTTGTCAGTTTCGTTGAACTTTTCGGAAAACAAACTTCTGGTTTCCTTTATAATCTCTATTATTTTTCTATTTTCTATTTCACTAAGTTCCTTCCTTCTGCGCGCTCTAGGTTTGGTTTGTCCTTCATTTTCCAGTGTCTTAAAGTGGAAGTTAAGCTATTGAGATCCTTTTTCTGTCTTAAAATATGCATTTACAACTACAAAATTCCCTCTAATCACTGACTCAGGTGCACCCCATAAGTTTTGGTATGTTGTGTCTTTATTTTCATGCATCTGAAAGTGTTTTCTGATTTCTCTTTTGATTTCTTATTTGACTCATTGGTTATGGGTCATATTTAGGAGTTTGTTTAATTTTCACGTATTTGTGAGCTTCTTAAATTTTCTCCTGCTGTTGGTTTCTAATTTCATTCCATTGTGGTCAGAGAAAATACTGGGTGTTATTCTATCCTTTTAAATTTATTGAAGTTTGTTTTATGCCTGGCATATATGGTTTATCCTGGAGAATGTTCAGTGTGCACTTGAGAAGAATATATATTTTATTGTTGTTGACTAGAGATGTCTTTCAGGTTGAGTTGATTTATAGTGTTGTTTAAGTCTTCTGTTTTCCTTGTTAATCTTTTGTTTAATTGTTCTAGCCAATCCTGGAAGTAGGACATTGAAATTTTCAACTGTTGTTGAGTTTTCTGTTTCTCCCTTCATTTCTGCCAGTTTTTACTTCACGTATCTTGGTGCTCTTTTATAATTATTATACCTCCCTGATGGAGTGACCCTTTTATCATTATGAAATGTCCCTCTTTATCTCTAGGAACATTTTTTTTTAAGAAAGGGAGGGGGAGGAGGAGGAAGAGAGGGAGAGAAAGAATCTTAAGCAGGCTCCACATTCAGCGTGAGTCTGATGCAGGGCTCGATCTCACAACCCTGAGATCATGAACTGAGCCAGAATCAAGAGTTGGACACTTAACCGACTGAGCCACCCACGTGCCTCTCTAGTAATATTTTTTTAAAAGTCTATTTTATCTGATATAAGTGAAGCCACTCCAGCTTTCTTTTAGTTGCTGTTTGCACGATGTATCTACTTCTGTCCTTTTATAGTCAACCATTTGTTTTTTTGAATCTAAATTGTGTCTCCTGCAGACAGCATATAGTTGATCCATGTTTGTTTTTTTTTTTTTAAGATTTTATTTATTTGACAGAGAGAGACACAGCGAGAGAGAGACCACAAGCGGAGGGAGTGAGAGAGGGAGAAGCAGGCTTCCCGTGGAGCAGGGAGCCCAGTGCAAGGCTCGATCCCAGGACCCTGAGATCATGACCTGGGCCAAAGGCAGATGATTAATGACTGAGCCACCCAGGTGCCCCGATCCATGTTGTTTTTTAACCCAGTCTGACAATTTCTGCCTTTTTATCTGATTGTTTAATCCATTCATATTTAATGCTGTTATTTATGTAGTTGAATTTATATCTGTCATTTTATTTTCTGTTTTCTATATGGCTTGTGTCTTTTGTTTATCTAGTCCTCCTTTACTGCTTTCTTTTGCATCAAGTGGATATTTTTCTAATGTAGCACTTTAGTTTCTTTAATATTTTTTTCAGTTTTTTAAAGTGGTTGCTCTAGGGTTTACCATATCCATTTTAGTTTACCAGAATCAGCTTTAGATTTTTACTAGCTTAATTCCAGTGATGTATGGAAACATTATTTCTCTATAGCTCTATTCAGTTTTCCCCACTTTTGTGTATTATTGTTATACACATCACATCTATTAATGTTACAAACCCAGCTGTGCATTATATTACTCTACTAACTGCAGTCATTTCCTTAGCCCAGTATAGCTTTGTTCCCACCCACCTCCTTTGTGTTGTTATTGACCAATATTACATTTTTCTATGTTATAGGTCCAACATTACATTATATATATATATTATTTATACATTTGCTTTTTAATTATAAGAAGGAAGGAGAGAAATATGCATTTATACTTTAAAATAATTACATAATTACCTTTATTGGTACATAACTACCTTTGTTTTCTTTGTGTGGATTCAAATAATCATCTAGGATCATTTGTTTGTAGCCTGAAGAACAACCTTTAGTAGTCTTATAAGGTGGGTTTGGTAGCAACAAATTGTCCTAGTTTTTGGTCATCTGGGAAAATCCTTATTTCACCTTCATTTTTGAAAGAGATTTGCTGAATATGGGATTCTTGGTTGATTTTTTTTTTTTTTTGCTTTGAACAATTTGAATTTTGTTATTCCACTGCTTCTGGGTTTCATTGCCTCTGCTGGGAAGCTAGCTGCTAATCTTATTGGGGGTCCTTTGTATGTGACCAGTCCTTTTTTCTCCCAATGCTTTCAAGATTTTCTCCTTGTCTTTGACTTCTGGCCTTTTTTTTTACCATGACATATTTGTTTGTGGATCTCTTCATGTTTATCATATTGGGGTTTATTGAGTTTCCTGGATGTGTAGGTTATTTTTCAATAAATTTGGGAAGTTTTCTGCCATTATTTAAAAAATTATTTTCTCTGCTATTTCTCTCCTCTCATTCTGGTACTTCCATTATATGTATGTTGGCACACTTTTTTGGTGTGAAATGGTGCGCCATGTCTCTGGGCTTAGTTCACTTTTCTTCGTTCTTTTTTTTCTCTGTTTTTCATCTTGCATAATCTCTTCCAATCTAGTGATTCAAGTTCTTTAATTTCTTCTGCTGGTTTAAATCTGATGAGCCCTTCTAATGAAATTTTTATTTTGGTTATTGTACTTTTCAACTCCAGAATTTCAATTTGACTCTTTTTTATAATTTCTATTGCCTTATTGATATTCTTTGTATTATGTGACGTTGTTATATCTTCCTTTACGTCTTTAACCACGCTTTCCTTTAGTTCTCTGAATGGACTTGTAATGGGTATTTTGAAGTTTTTTTTCTGTTAAATCCAACATCTTGTTACTCTCCCAGACAATTCATGTTACCTCCTTTTCTTTCTGGAGTATATTTTATACTTTCGATTTCTTTGCATGTGTCATAGATTTACTTTTGTTGGCAACTGGTCCCAGGCGTGTTGTTATTTCTTGTTTATTTTTTAGTGATTGGCTGGATTATTTTAGTGAAGTCTGCTTTTCCCCACTAGTGTTGACCTCTGATGCTGTTTGCTCCTGAGGAAGATGCAGCTTTGAATATGCCCACAGTTGCCCTGAGATGACATTGGTATTTGTAGTGCTCTCTTCCTTGCTTTTCTTGACCACACCCAGCTGTTAAACTCCATTAATTGCTGGTTGATTGCTCTGTTGTTTTCAGCAAGCTTTAGGGTATTAATTGCTCTACAAATGAATCCACTCAAATTGTGGCTCCTTCGAAGGAATCGTTTCTGAGATCTCTGTTTGACATGTGTTTTGGCCCCCAAAGGTTTCTCCCAGCTGTCTTATTCCCTGGTTCTCTCCTACAAGTTAGCTAGCCTACAATTGAGCTGTGTGTTCATTAAATCCCTGATTCTCACTTCAGTTGCTTTTCTCTACAGCCTCCACTCTGCTGAGAGCAAAGCTTAGGTTTGAACTTCTCCGTGTTCTGTTGCAAAGGAAGTCAGTTCCTGTGGGAAGATACTACGAGCTGTTTTATGGCCTGCTCGCCCCCACCCCCCAGAAAAAAATCTGAGCCAGGGCTGTGGAGCTGGGGGTGGGGACAATGGCAGATCCCTCTCTGAGAGCCTCCTCTAGGACCTGAGCACTCAGTGGGTGGGGAGCAGCAGCCTGGGGTCCTCTTGGTTTGCCTCTCCTGGTGTGGAAGCTCACCCTCATAAACTGAGGCAAGGGTAATCAGGGCCCCAGTATTCTCAGCATGCCTTGCCCAAGGGAGTTGCCCCTATCCAATGAAAGGGGGCTGGGAGAAAGAGAAAGCCCCCACTTCTCAACTGCACTCTCCTGGAGCTTAGCCTTAGCAACAGTAGCTCGGGGTGGGATGAGAACTGCTGCGGCCCCGGTCCCCCTGGGAAGAAAGCCCTCTAACTGGGCGGGATGGGAGTGGGAGCATTGTGTTCCTGGATGCAGCAGTCTGGAGCCGAGTCCCCGCTGGGCTGAGCGAGGGGAGGAGCACAGTGGTCTTGGTTCAAATAGCACACATTCTTGCCTTTCTTACCAGATTTTCATAGATTTTGTTGCATAGACATTTCTTTAGTTGCTGTTCGCCCTTAGAACGATTTCCAGAGCTTTAAATGTTGTTGTTGTTGTTTTAATTTTTCACCAGTTTCGTTGGAGAGGGATCTTCTCATGCTGCCATGCTAGCATTTTTTCTCTCTCTTTCTTTTTTAAAGATTTTATTTATTTGTCAGGGAGAAAGAGCACCAGCACAAGCAGAGGGAGAAGCAGGCAGAGGGAGAAGCAGGCTTCCCGCTGAGCAGGGAGCCAGATGTGGGACTCGATCCCAGGATCCCGGGATCATGACCTGAGTTGAAGGCACACGCTTAACCGGCTGAGCCACCCAGGCATTCGGCATTTTATCTGACTCCTTTATTCTTGAACAACCTTAAAAAGTCTGTTACAGAGCTCATGGACCAAGGCAGTAAAATCCTGTTTTGGCCTGAGCTGGTTTCCTAATTAACTGAATATAAGCCTTAATACTATAATACTCTATCCCTTCCACCAAAGCTACCTGTTCAGCTGCTGGGGGTTCGGATTACTGATTCCATGTATTCCCTAGCCAAGATGATAATTACCCAAGTTCAGGTCACTCTTTCCTGCCTCCCAGGTGGTCTCCCTGCTTCTCTATTGGCTCTCCCCTAATTTATTCTACACACATGTCAGAGTGGTGCTCAGAACACATTTGGTCACAACATCACACTGCTTAAATGTTTGATTGGTTTCCCATTGCTCTTACAATGAAGTTCAGAATCCCTAACATGTACTCTAAGATGCCATTTATCTCTTCCATTTCCTCCAGTGCCCCCTTTCTCTCTGTGCCCCACTTCCTGCTCCTTCTCCCCCCATCCCACAGCAGCACATACTCTGGTCTCACACTCGTCTTTGCACTTTTTATTGTGCATGTCCCATGCTCTGTCCTATTTCAGGCCCTTTGCACACGTAGTTCTGTTTGCCTTAAATGCTGCTCTTAACTTCTGATTCAGGTCTTACTTAAATGTTTCCTCGGAGGAGGCTTCCCCAACCTCCCAGAATGGCTCAGGTTCCCTGTTCTAAAGGCACTCTGACACACCACACTTCCTAGAATGTGTGTTTTTGATCAACTGATTACTAGGATGATTATTTAACATGCCTCTTCCCCAGAGAGCATGAGTTCATGAAAGCGGGGAGCCTGTCTGCCTTGACCACTCTATGCCCAGTTCTAGTGCAGGACCTGGCACGGAGTAAGGACCCCATAAATACAGTCCGGTGTACGGGAATGTGGTAATGAATGCTATGTGGAGCATAGAATGCCAAGGATAGGAGGCTGGTCCTGGGGCTCTACTTAGAGCTGATAGGGAACCAAAGGAAAAGTTCAGAAGAAAACTCCTCACCACCTAATATTCATAACTACAACCTGGTACCAACCAGCAGCCTAATGGACACATATTCCAATTCTTGTGAAGAATATCTCGATGCATATAGAAAGTAGTCATTTCCCTCTTCCTTCTACCCTTGACATGTGGTCCCTGAGCCTGTTTTAACCCATATGTGAAATTGTGAGGTTGGGAATGTAGATTGAGACAGTGATGATATTTTTAAAAAGTGATCAGCAGGGGCACCTGGGTGGCTCAGTTGTTAAGCGTCCGCCTTTGGCTCAGGTCATGATCCCAGGGTCCTGGGATCGAGCTCCGCATTGGGCTCCCTGCTTGGTGGGCAGCCTGCTTCTCCCTCTCCCACTCCCCCTGCTTGTGTTCCCTCTCTTGCTGTGTCTCTCGCTGTCAAATAAATAAATAAAATCTTAAAAAAAAAAAGTGATCAACAACAACCACAATTGCTACTTTTAATATTTGTTAAGGGCTTTCTTTGCGATAGAAATACATTATTTCAAAGAAATTATTAATTTGAAGCAGTGGGTACTTTTATTTCCATTAGATAGATGAATAAACTAAGCTTGGGAGAGATTAATTATCTTGCTCAAAGTAAAGTTGATTCAAATTTGTGTCTGTTTGGCACCAGCACTCAAATTCTTAACCTCTGTTCTGTATTGCCCAAGGATTCTAGAATTCTGTAAGTGATTTCTTGCTGTCTGACGGTTTCTGAAACTTCATGTAAATTTTCATTTGAAGTGCTTTTTGAAACTTCTATACCTGAGAGAGGGAGGCTTCTCTTTCATCTCTTATCAAGAGATACATTGAAAACTAAAATCTGTTCTAAGCATTCCATGTTTGAGTAGACTCTCTTGCTGTAGACTTTCTTGATTTTACAAGGACATTATCAGGAAGCCAAACACAACAAAAATAATAGGAAAAGCCCCTTGATTGTACTAATAAGGCAGCATATAAACAAATATGGAAGAGAACACACAGGGTTTTATAAAATCTAAACCCTATTTAAACTTCTACTACATCTAAAATCTTTTTTAAGTTTGGAAAATGCTTGTCAGAGGTCTTAAAACTGAACAGGAGGGTAGATTTGAAGACCTATCTACAGGATGAGGTTTTGATGAGAGTAGTGGAAGCACACATCTACATTAATAGGTGAGAGGCTTCTTTTCTCAGCAACACGTTCCTGAGATCTTGAGATACTTCAAGGAAGTCCGTACATTCCAGAATCCTTGCTAATTGGTCACCTAGAGAAATTCCTCAGATCTTTAAATTAGAAAGCCAAAATTAAATAAAACATCAGGTAAAGTCTTCCTGCTACCAAAATTGTTCAAAACTTGATTGAAGATATCTGACACTTGTTAAACTTTTACCCTAATTACAGACATTTTAAAATGTGTACGTGTGCAAATGCTTAACATACTCATTTATTTGAATGCATAAAAATAAAAACAAAAATGGTACAGATTCTCACTTTCCAGAAAACTCTTTTTTTTTTTTTTTTAGTTAGACTAACAAATGTACCTGGTAATAAAATTGAAACCATGAGGGAAGATATAAAATAAAAGCACCTTCCCACCACCACCCAGATCTGGCTCTGCCAGATCACTGCATTATTTCTCTTCTGTATCTGTCCAGAAAAATTACATATACACATGTAACAAAATGTATAGTCTTTTGAAAAACAGACATAAAATACTTAAATGTATTTGTACAAATATATGTACAAAGTATATGCATGTAACAAAATATTCTTTTGGAAAATATACATAAAATATATAAATATGTTTGTACAAATATATATACCATTCATACCATATTCTTTTAAACTTTGCTTTTTCATTTATAAAATGGAGATTTTATAAACCGTTAGATCGAGACCAACTGCGTTTTAAAAATTATTTTATTTTGAAATGATTACAAGCTTATAGAAAAGTTGAAACTATATATATAAAAATGTAAATCAAAATTTTTCCACGAGTGATTTGAGAGTAAGTTATTAACCTGATGCCCCCATAACAACTGAATAAAGTGTGTTTCCTTGCAAAGATACTTCCCTACATAACCAGGATATAATGATCGAAATCAGAAAATTAATATCAATACATTACTCCATCAGATTATTCAGGTCCTGTCAATTGTTCAACATTGGCCTTTATAGCAGAAGGACCCAGTTCAGAATCACAGGTCGTAATTAGTTATCATGTCTTTTTAGTCTGCTTTGGTCTGGAACATGTCCTCAATCTTCTCTTGATTTTAGTAACCTTTACCCTTTTGAAGATTGCAGGCCAGCTGTTTGGTAAAATGCCCTCCATTTGGGTTTGCGTGATGTTTCCCCATGATTAGATTTAGGTTCCGCCTCTTTGGCAGGAATGTCACAGAATGATACTGCATTCTTCTCCCTGGCCACCTGTTAGGAGGCACACCTTTTGTGTGTGGGTCACTGCAGCTGATGTTCACTTTATCACTTGATTAGAGTGGTGTTTGCCGGGCTTCCCTTCTGTAAAGTGAGTTTTCTTTCTCAAAATAAGTTTTTGTGAGAAGAGATTTGAAACCATGTATATATCCCATTATGCACTAAACTTTTCATTAGTTAATTAATTAATATCTGTATGGAGTTAGGTTTCTGTGTTATCCAGTGACTGTTATACTTTATCTTGATGTTGAAACTATCATGATTTGGCCAATAGAAGCTGGTTTATATGTCTTTTTTTTTTTTTTTTTAACATAAGCTCTACACTGAAGGTGGGGCTTGAATTCAAGACCCTGAGATCAAGAGTCTCACACTCCACCAACTGAACCAGCCAGGTGCCCCTCTGTGTTCTTTTGACATGCCCCCATTATTCTTTAGACCCTTCTCTTTTGAGGTAGGGGCAGGGGACAAGAAGATTTACAAGTTCATCCTGTACTTTTCCTGCCAGTCCTGGAATAAATCTTTTATCCAAGGAACCCTAGTTTCCTAGAGTGGAAAATGGTAATTAGAAGCCAAGATTTTGGTGGTAGATGTGTTCATTGATATGGGAGCCCAAGCAGGGTAAAAGAGGGTATTCCTGAAGGCGTAATCTGGCACTGGAATTAGGGCCTGAGTGGGATGAGGAAGGCATCCATGGTGGGGTTGAAGGTGATGGCCCAGCAAGGGGAGTCAAGCCCAAGCAGGGTGCAGGGGATATCCCCTGGAAGAGTGGCCTGGCACAGGGTCAGGGCCCACACAGGGTGAGTTGAAAAGCCATGACAGGGCAGCCCAGTATGAGGTGTCAGATCCCAAGCAGGGTGATAAGAGCATGGGGGCTGTGGGGAGGGTGGGCAGCAGAGATAGGAAGTGAATACATACAGAGGATTAATCAAATAAATAAATTATTTAATAATAGAAGCCAGATATCTCACTCTTGGATGATGGAGTTACAGACACAAAAAGGAAGAAATGTAAAATAAACCCTTTGGTGTTATATTGGAGTTATTGATGTGCATTCAGATTTTCTACATGCATAACGTATGGAAATAAATGGAGATGGGTATGTATGTAGCTCTGTCCTCTTTGAGGGCTTGAGAACAGCAATGTCCCAACATCAATGAGATCATGACCTGAGCCAGAACCAAGAGTTGGATGCTTAACTGACTGTGCCGCCCAGGCTCCCCTCTTGTGTCCTAGTTTTGGGAATTTTTGTGTCCTATTATTTGGGAAAATATTTTTTGAGAATATTTTCTATTTAATGTATTGAGTTTTCAACCTCAGAGTTACCAATTTTCCTTCAATTGGGTTATCTTTGTCTTCCATAACTATTAGCTTTTTCGCTAATTGCTTTAATTTCTGAGTTTTTCTTCCCCATCCTTCATGCTATTCTTAAGCTTTGTCTCTATGTCAATAATTTCATTTTTAATGATACCTATGCTGTTTCTATTGAATGTAATATCTCCATAATGACATTATGTGGTCCTTGATTTGTTTCCTTAATCTTCCTTTCCCTGTAAACGTCCTTTATTTTATTGCATGCTTTTAGTGAGTGCTTCTAAAGAGTGAAGTGATTTTGAGGAGTTTACTCCTGTTTTTTGAGTCATGTTCTGTTCTAGGTTAGGGTCTCGGTCCATTTGGTTTTATCTATATGCTTAGACTACACTTTGCATGTGTGGTTGCTATGCCATTTATTTGGGTGGCTAAGTTCAGACATGCTATTTGTTTGACGTAATGACAACTGACTATATTCTCCTGCATCCTGATTCTGTTTTCAAAAAGGGAAATTATAATTTCACCCCAAACCACATATTCACTCCTTTCTTCTCTCATTCTCCCCTTTCCTCCCCTGCCTCCTAACCTTTCACCCTCCTTTATTCTTAGATTCTTCTTTTCCTCTTCCACTTTTTCCTCTTTCTTCTTTGTCTTTCCAAGTACACTTTATGCCAATTTTCTTCCTTACTAAAAACCTGAGTTTCCTAGATCAATGCTTTATATAAGGACAAGTATAGGCTTGCTTGTGAAGTCAGTGTGTACAGGCTTTTGAAAAGGGGTTTTAATGGAGTTGATGATTTTTTGGCCCTATCCAGGAATACCGAAGGCCTACCACAGATTACACAAAATCTCTGGGGGAGATGTTTATAAAGAAACAGGAGACAGATGTTAAAGTAAGATAAAGTAACATTATATTAGAGGTTTTGTGTCTCAAGTCCCCACAGATCTGTTTTGTAAACTTGGCTGGAACAGTGACCATAGCTGAAGATGCTTGGAGCATTTTTTCCCTGTCCTCCTTACCCAAATCCAAATCCTGAATCTTACCATGCTCTGGCTTGCAAGGACAGGGAACTGTCATAAGGAGAGTGCCTGAGCATAAATGAGGGGGTTATGATGGCTTGACTAGTTGCTTACTGTTCCAGACCCATGGAAGGAGGAAGTGGAATAGAACAGCCATGGCCATGACCTTTTGACATTCACTGACCCAGCGCACTAGTGAACTTGGGCCAATCAGCATGACTCAGGGGAGTAGTAAAGCAGGTTGGGAAAGGAGATGTAGGGGGTAGTCTTGAATGCATCTCTTCCCCTAGAGCCCTGTGGTCTTTTATGGGATCAGGACTAATAAAAGGTGACAGTAATTTTTTTAAAAAGATTTATCCATTCATTTATTTGAGAGAAAGAGAAACAGCATGAGAGGGGAGAGGGTCAGAGGGGAAGCAGGCATAAAAGGTCACAGTAATACCGATTCCTTATTAGTCATACGGCAGTCTGCATACAGAGCCATACACAAATCTGCATCTTAACGGTAGTAGTGGGGGGTTGAGAGAAGTGCTCCCCCCAATCAAGTAACAGCCATGAGTGGTACAAAATATGACTCCCAATTTTTTTTTTAAGATTTATTTATTTGAGAGAGAGAAAGAGAGTGTGAGAGGGAGAGAGGGAGAGAGAGAGAATCCTCAAGCAGTCTCCCCACTGAGCACAGAGCCCTACTTAGGGCTTCATCCCAAGACTCTGAGATCATGACCTGAGCCAAAATCAAGAGTCAGATGTTCAACTGACTGAGCCACCCAGGTGCCTCAGGACTCCGTTTTTAAATAACATCATTTTAAACAAACATCTTAGTGATTTGAAGCTGTTTCTGGGTCCTGTGGATATATGCCTCCCTGGTGTACATAATGAAAGGATGATTCCTTTTCGAGGTTTGGTATGGTAGTGGGTGTATTGAATTGGATGTATTGAATTAGGGATGACATAAAGAAGCTTCATATAAACTATTCCAAAAAGTGTTACCATAGTTTTGGAGATGTCATCTAAAATTTTTAAAATTTCTGTCTAATAGCCTTACAGAGCAAGTCATTTTAAACAATAAGGGATAATGAAAGGGATATGGACTTTGAAACCAGAAATAACTGGGTTCTTGCTGTGGCTCTGGCACACAGAGCTCCTCAGATTTGGGTAAATATTCAGCTTCTATGAGCTCTTATTTTGTTTCCTGAAAATATAGAATGTCAATAATATCGCAGCCCCAAAAAGCGAAAACAAAAAAGTAATGGTAGATTTTTTTTTGGACTTGCATATCTGACAGGCTTTTTGAAAAATTGGAGAAAATTCTCACCTATAGCACCATCTTTGGGACCAACATTGTTTTATTGATCCTTCCCGAAACTTAGAGTTAGTGGAGAAGAAAGAGTTTTTATTCAGTTGATTACTTTAACATAATGTCACAGTTATTGAGACTTACACGAAACCTGCATTTCATTGCAATGTCTCAGAGTTCGAAGAAATACTGTTTCTCTATATAAGATCCTAGGGTTTTCCCTGTTCATCTCGAATCATTCCTCCAATAGAGCTATCCTAAATAATTTCTGAGGAAATCTCTGGTTGTGCCTGAAGATCATTCCACCTCAGCATAGGCATCTGACAGGAGAGAAGAAGGGTTATGTTTCTTTATTTCTACTGAGAAAATACAACCCCAACATGTTCATCTGCTTTGTTTGATTCTAAATATTTGGTTTTGCCCTTTATAAGCAACACAGACAACACACTCCCTGGCCAGGGTCTTACCAGAGAGACCATGTCCTTGTCTGGCATGCTTTCCATCTTACACCGATACTCTAGTTGAAAATAGTGATTCTTATGGAGGTTTGGTAGAAAGGAAATGCAATCCTTGTCTTCCTACAGATAGTCCAGGGTTTCTTTGATGTAATGAAAAGGAAAATAGGTTTTGATGTCAACCATGGGTGCCAGAATTCCTCATAGGGAAGGAAAGATATTATTTGAGTAGATAATTGGTGGATTCTTTAAGTTTAGAAAATGTTTGGCCAAAGCCCTTCAGATATTTCTTCCGTCCTTTTCTCCTTTGAGGACTCCAGTTACACACATACTAGTTTGCTTGGAGTTGTCCCACACCCCGCTGGTGTCCTTTCCATTCATTTTTTTTCCTCTCTGTATTTTATTTTGGGTAAGTTGCTGTTGGCTGTGTCTTCAGGTGCACAGCTTTGATTCTTCTATAATGTCTAATCTGCTGTTACTCCCATCCAATATATTTTTCTCTTGGATGTTGTGGTTTTCATTTCTGAAGCTATGATTTGGATCCTAAGAATAAACCTAGCAAGAAGGTATGGAAAACCTTTAGAGGGGGAAATTGCAAAACATATGATAGCTTATAAAAGATGATACAGGGATGCCTGGGTGGCTCATTTGGTTAAGTGTCTGCCTTCAGCTCAGGTCATGATCTCAGGGTAACTGACCCCTTCCTTGTGCTCTCTCTCTCTGACAAATAAATAAAATCTTAAAAGATGATACAGATAAATGAAAATATATGCCATATTTATAAATTTGAAGACTAGACATCAGTTTTACCCAAATGAAACTATAAACCCATAGCAATCCCCAAGTTCTAATAGAGGATTTCAGTGATCTTGAAAAGCTGATTCTAAAATTCACAGGGAAAGGCAAAGTATCCATAATAACTTATTTATATGTTTTTGAGGGAGAATTAGGAGGAGTGTTTATTTTACTGGTGATCAAGATTCAATTTTTATTATGAAACTATAGTAATTAAGATAAGGTAGGAGTGTTATAGTGATGAACATTCAGACCAACAGAAGATAATACAGAGCCCAAGAAAAGAAACAAACATATATGGAAAACTTGTTACG
Organism: Callorhinus ursinus; assembly: GCF_003265705.2. NCBI lineage: Eukaryota > Metazoa > Chordata > Mammalia > Carnivora > Otariidae > Callorhinus > Callorhinus ursinus. The sequence goes on along the minus strand of NW_027397081.1, from coordinate 14,638,199 downwards.
TGAAAGTGACAACAATGAAAATCATTAGGGGCAAAGTATGGAAAAATAACTTTCCATATAAAAATTAGATCCTTACCTTAGAACACATCCAAAAAGTGAATTCTAGGTAGATGAGTGTTCTAACTGTGAAAAACAGAACTTTAAAACTTTTAGAAGAAAACTAAGGGGTATATCTTGGAATAGGGATGGATTTTTTTTTCAAGATTTTATTTATTTGGCAGAGAGAGACACAGTGAGAGAGGGAACAGAAGCAGGGGGAGTGGCAGAGGGAGAAGCAGGCTTCCTGCGGAGTAGGGAGCCCGATGCGTGGCTTGATCCCAGGACCCTGGGATCATGACCTGAGCTGAAGACATACGCTTAACGACTGAGCCACCCAGGCACCCCTGGATTTTTTGGGGTGGGGAGGAGGCAGAGGGAGAGGGAGAATGCTAAGCAGGCTCCATACTCAGGATGGAGCCCGATGTGGGACTGGATCTCATGACCCTGAGATCATGACCTGAGCTGAAATCAAGAGTCAGACACTTAACTGACTGAGCCACCCAGGCGCCCCAGGATGGATTTCTTAAATAAGAGTTTTAAAATCACAACTATAGATGAATTTAACTAAAGTACACATTTAAATTTTGCTCAAAAAAGATGCCATAAGCAAATTTAAAGGACAAACCACAACCAGAGACATCAGGGGACTCTTCTGCAGATTTCTGGAAACCGCTCTGTGCAGCCTTCCCCTCCAGTGTTCTTGTCCTATAAACTTGAGCTGTGTTGATCTCCCAGGTGCCAGACTCTTTCTCCTCAACCTGGTCCGCTGGACTCTCTTTGGATCCCACCTCCCTGTACTTGGGATTTGGGAACCTACCCCAGGCAGTAAGCTGGGCAGTCACAGAACGCCCCGTGTTTCATTTCTGCTTCTCGAGAATCATCATCTTGCAGACCTTTCTCCATTATTTTACCTATTCTGTCTGGTTTTCTAGATGTTTAACAGGGGAGAGTAAATCTGGTCTGTTATTATTCTGCCATGGACAGAAATGGAAGTAATCCTACCATCATTTTAATAAAGTTTGAAAATAAGCAAAACAATTACATATATAAACACACACACACATAATGGGAAAAAATGAAATAGTATAAAAAACACGCCTAGGGAAGCTAAACATTAAATTTGAGAGGACAGTTACTTGGAGAGGTAGGAGAAGGCTACTCTGAAGTTAATAAGCAGTAATGGAATTTTTGAATTCTTTGAAGCTTAATGGTAGGCACATGGATGTTTATCATGTTATTCTGTGTACTTCTTGTGTGCATGAAATATAAGAAGAATGGAAAGGTGTGCAAAAAGGAGAATTAAGTAAAGAAAATATTAAAGGTGGGGCACCTGGGTGGCTCAGTCGGTTGAGTGGTTAAGTGTCTCTGACTCTTAGTTTCAGCTGAGGTCATAATCTTGGGGTTGTGGCATCAAGTTCCATGTTGGGCTCCCCACTAAGTGCTGAGTCTGCTTGAGATTCTCTCCTTCTCCCTCTGCCCCTCCCCCTGCTCTCAGTCTCTCTCTCTCTTTCTCAAATTAATAAAGTGTTGGGACGCCTGGGTGGCTTAGTCGGTTAAGTGTCTGCCTTCAGCTCTGGTCATGATCTCAGGGTCCTGGGATCGAGCCCTAATCAGGGCTCAACGGGCAGTCTGCTCCCTCTGCCTCTGCCCCTCCCCCGCTTGCTCCCTCTCTCTCTCTTTCCCAAGGAAATAAATAAAATCTTTAAAAAAACAAATAAGGGCGCCTGGGTGGCTCAGATGATTGGGTGTCTGCCTTAGGCTCAGGTCATGATCCCCGGGGTCCTGGGATCAAGTCCCGCATCGGGCTCCCTGCTCCTTGGGAGCCTGCTTCTCCCTCTGCCCCTCTCTCCCTCTCTCTGTCTCTCATGAATAAATAAATAAAAAATCTTTAAAAAAATAAATAAAAAAACAAGTAAAATCTTTTTTAAGAAAAAGAATATTGGTTAAAGAGCATCCTAGGAAGATAAAGAGGTGAAATAGAGGAATTCATGTATCTGAAAGCCACCTAAGCCAGAAGGCACCGTTTTGGGGGTGGGGACAAAATGGTAGCCAACACAGCTGTTACACCTCTTTCCCTCATCAGCTGGATCTCCGGAAGGCCTGTGATTTCCCTACTGGTGCTTTCCTCCCGGTACTTTTCTTTGATGAAACCCTTCAAAACCTCGGCTTCCACAAACACCGCGAATAACTCCTCCCATGCCTTGTTGAATCATCTGTCCTCCACTCCTGGGTCACCCCCCTCGTTGGTGAAGACTTGAGCTCTTGGGTTCTTGTCACGCTCTCGGTGACCCACACAGATGGTCTCTTGGACTTTGGCCTCTCCGTTTCTTGCACTGCTTTCCTCAGTGACTGTCTCTTGCTTGGGGCTTCACCAGCTTCTGACTGGTTTCCCTTCATCATCATCACCCTCCTACCACATCTGTTCTTAACACAGTAGCCATCGGAGTGTCCTCTTAATACATGGCATCATGTCATTTCTCTGCTCAGAGTCCTCTCGTGACTCTCCATCTTGCTCAGAGGAAAACCCAAACTCCCCTTATGGCCTTTGAGGTACTATAGTATCCGTCTCCTGCTACTGTCCCTCGTCCTTTCTGCCCCTGCCGGTCACTCGGGGCTCCGTGATGCTCCTGGAACATGCTGGGCATGCTCCTGCCTCCTCTGTACCCGCCACCCACTCTGCCCAGCACGTTTCTGCTGTAGCCACCCCACCTGCATGGCGTTTACTCAGCTCCTGTGGGGCCTTCTCCTCAACTGTCACCTTCTTCGCGAGTCCATCCCTGACTGCTTTATTTAAAACTGTACTCTCGTCCCCACAGAGCTTTTCTTCTTTCTTTTCTTTCTTTTCCTTCTCTTTTCTTTCTTTCTTTTCCTTATTCTTTACTTTATTGTCTGTCTCCCTCCACTGAAGTACAATTTCCACGAGAACATGTTTTATTTATTGCTATAAGACAAGTGTCTCGAACAAGTGCCTGGTGCAGAGAAGATGCCATTAGTGGCTTTGGGGATCCCTGTGCCCCCCATTTCTTGGGGATTAAGGAGCAGGAGAAGGGTGCCTAGTCCCTGATGCCATGTGCTCACATGGGCACCCATGGCAGTGGCTGTCATCTGGACTGGGCTTTGAGCCGCAGCCAGGCAGGGGGCTGTGGCGGTGTCCCGAGATCTCAGCTGTGTGACTCTGTCTGGTCTAGAGGGTCTCTCTGTGACTTCCCTGCTTCTCTTGGGGATAGAAATCATTTGGTTGCTCCCATGCCATGAGAGGGCACAGCAACTCTCCAAGGCTGTCTGAGGCTCCATCCGCCAAGGTGCTCCATGCAACTGTCATTCCTGGGCTCTTGTCTTTCTGGGGCTCCATCCAGCTCTCAGATCCCACAATTCTGCCTGGAAGTTCTGTTGCCTCCCCAGGGCTCAGCTTCGGATCAGGGAACAAGGACTTTCTCTCTGGGACCCACTGACATCTTTTCAATGTTTTCCAGTGTTTTTTCCCCTGCTTCTCTTATTCTTGCTTTTTCCTTTTCCTCCCCCATGCTGGAGATCTTTCTCCTGGTATGACGAGGAGGGCAGTCTTGCTTTGGCTCATCTCTTGTCTAAGTTGTGAATCCTTTCTATTTTGCTAAGGGCCTTTTGAAATAGAAAACTAGGAGGATAGACCCTTTCTTTCTGCCTTTGGCCCTCACCTTCTCTTTGCTGGAATGCTTTCAGGGGGAAGAAGGGCCAAGGGGCATGGGGGAGGGAAAGGTTTGGGCAGGGGAGATTGTGAAATATTTTACCAAGACAGTCACACCATGTGATGCTGATAATGACCACAACAATGTAGTTCACATTTTTTGTGCACTTAGTGTATGCTGGGCCTTCTAGCTGCTCTCTGTAATGCGCCTCCATTAATCAACACAGCAACTTTATGTGTGTTTATTATCATGCTTATTTTCCATAAAAGCAAACTGAAGTCTACTGGGGGAAAGGGGGCCGCTCAGGTCCCACATTTTGCAAATGATGGACCTGGGCTTTGGAAGCAAGCCTGCTGTGCACTATGCCTCCTGGCCCCCTGGGAACACCCTCAGAGCCTCAGGACCCAGGGCCACGGACATGGGATCAGTTGATTCTTCCATATACCTGGTGCTCATCCAGCAGGAGTGGAGCTGGCCTTCCTCTTCTTTCCCTGGCCCGCCAGGTGGGCCTCTCTCTGGTGCCCCCATTGTCAGCCTCTTTCTGCAAAGCTGGCTTCCCTCTCTGCTTCTGCTTTAGGCCCATCTCATCTCCCTGGAGGAGTCCAATCTCCCTCCCTCCTCTCTCCTCGCCCCCCTCCTCCCTCCCTGTCCCTCCTCCCTCCATCTTCCCTCCCCCTGCCCTCTCCCTTCTCTCCCAACTCCCTCCTCCCCTCTCCTCCCTCCCCCTGCCCTCTCCCTTCTCTCCCAACTCCCTCCTCCCCTCTCCTCCCTCTCCCTTCCCTCTCCCTTCCCTCTCCCTTCTCTTCCAACTCCCTCCTCCCCTCTCCTCCCTCCCCCTTCCTTCTCCCTCCTCCCCTCTCCTCCCTCCCCCTTCCTTCTCCCCTCTCTCCCGACTTCCTCCTCCCCTCTCCTCCCTCCCCCTTCCTTCTCCCCTCTCTCCCGACTTCCTCCT